>NC_058405.1:49779988-49887883 GCF_002201575.2 Neomonachus schauinslandi | reverse complement strand
ATATATCTGTTTATATAGTTATATAGGATTTTTAAAGGAATGGCATATAGTACCAAAATTTCTGCAATTATAGTTCACATGTATCCTAAACAACTGTAACATGAAGACCCAATGTTATTGTACTTGAAATGGAATATTAAAAGGCAGGAGGAAATATTAAACAAAAAGAACATTGAACATTTAGCAATAAAAGATATATTTTATATTATTTAAAATGAAAAATAATTAAAGCTGATTTGCTAGCCAAAAATGTAATTTAGGGTTTCTTTGCTTTTCAAACTGGCTTTTATGCTTTAGAAAAAAAAAAATTTGTCACAAAGAATAGAGTACTATGCTACAATTTGCAATGTTTCATAAAATATTTACTAAGTTTTATGTAGTAAGGATACAAAATATATTTTTAATTAAAATTGTGTATAAGATCGTACATACCTACTACATACATGTATATTTTTCATGGATTATTGAGAATATATGTAAGACTCAATTATTGAACTAATTACATTTCATAATACTTTCTCATCTCTGCAATTTTTAAAAGCTAGAATACTTGGGAAATACATTGAATGTGTCGTATTCTTACATTAACACAATTGCATTAAAGTCAAGTCAGAAATCATCTGCCAGAATCTATAACTGATTGATATATTTGAATCCTTGTATTCTATCTCCTCTATCAGCACATCATTCTATACATTGTCTATACAAAATGAAAATTTGGGGTGTCATGTACATTTCTCTTTATGCTTAGTTGCATTATATAGTCTCTAACCTCAAAACACAGTGAATTAACTGAAACTGGACTACATGTGAAAAGAGAAGCTGAAACTAGAGATCTAAACTAACTAGAAAATAGATAATCAGTTTTTAAAAATTAGTATTTTAACAATAAATATGATAGCTCTAGGGCATTGGTAGGAGAAACTTAAATTGTTGTGGTTTTATGGTTGAAATAATTGGAATTCTAGTGAGTGAAAAAAATTGTAAGGCTATTATGAGAAAAAAAGTTGCTATTTGAAAATCAATAACAACTCTCTTTGCAGATATATTATCATATATTAGTTGGACTAAAAGTCATATTCAGACCAGAATGCCTATTTAATACTCATTGCTATGTGAGCACTGCCACCAATTCGCATCATTTACTTCCGTGTCATTTTCAGATACCTGATACTAGTCTACTCTTTTGAATCTAAATATTCAACATGAAGACAAAATTTGGTTTCTAGACATGAAATATCTATAAATAAGTTTTAAAATGCCCTCCTTTCTGCCTCCCTGGTGATCATTCTGCTCTTGTATACAAGATCGTATACATCCTGCTTTTTACTTTTGACTCTGGAAGAGAGCTCATGAGGATGATGTTGTGCAGTAGCTCATCACTCACAGTACGCCTGGTGAAAGCTGATTGCACAGTATCATTTCCTCCACATGTGGAGAAGGGAATACCTCACTTGTCACAGGCTATTGAAAGTCGTCAGCTTTCATCAGTGGATCCTGACAACACGGAAGGAATGATTCACCTGAAGGAAGCAGAGGGCATAGCATTTCAAAAGTGATCTCTAAAGACTGATTATTTCTTGTCCTTGACACCCTGCCAAGGGCTAGATACATCGAACATTTGGGATGTAATGGAGCCTACAAATCACCAGTTGCCTAGAGTCTCCCTGGGCCTACAAGAGGATAGCACGCTTGACTTTAGTTCAGTTTTTATTACATGTTGTAAACTTTAGACTGCTCTGATATGCCTTGTCATTGATGTGTCAAGATTGGATTGTGACAGGGTGTCTGACCTGATTGAAATCAAGAATGCTCTATTGGATCTTGTAGAAAATAATGGGAAAGCTTCTGCTGTGGGACCTGGGGCAGTGGAATACATTTCATAATCATGTCATTGAAAAAACATAGAGACTTATTTTAAGAGCATTTTAGTAGGAGTGAAGGGAAGGGGCTTTCCTTGACCTGCAAAAATTATAATTGAATCATACATTACAAGAATTCAAAAACTATAAAGTTACAAGTTGCGTACATTTTGTTTTGTAAAAGGGCTAACTTTGTTGGTGGAAATTTGTTCATCTGACACCTGCTGCTAAGTGGTGTTCTGTTGTCATTGTTTTAAGGCAATTGATGTAAATGATTTCTTTAGCACACAAGAGAAAGCACAAAAGACTTGTTATCAAATGAAAGATAAACTCTGCTTTTGTTATTCCAGTATGCAAAGTGCTCACGTGATAATATTTCAGAATCTTTTATGACTGTTTCATGAAATATAATTTCGAACAATACGATCTCACTCCATAAGAACTGATAACTGTGGCTTATCCTGTGGAGAAAGGATTGTGGATCAAACAGGTTTTTTTCTTCTCCAAAGATATTTCCTACTCAGAAAAGCTAGTAAACAAGATGATAAGGGCATTATTTTAGCCACAGTAAATCCTAATCAAAGTACCAGAGTGCTGGTGGGAAGGAGTAGCTGCAAATCGTGCTTCAGGTTGATTCTGTAATTTTTCAGTAGGAGAGCGCCCACTTGTAGATTAAAAGATGCAGTCCATCGCTGCCTGGCAAAGTTGGTATTTTGAAGAAGTTAAGTAAACTCTCACAACCCTCCCTTGAGTTTAGGAATATTGCCAAAGCAAATAAACACAGCTTCTATGCTAGTATTTGAACCAAACGATCATATTCTAAAAACTTCCTTGCAAAGAGTCCTTTAAATATAGGCAGAAAAACGGTGCATTTTAAAAAAATTGTCATTATCTTCAAAATTCATTCCTCTCCTCATGCTTCTCTGCCCGGCATGTGTATGGTGTTTAAAAACAAAACAAAACAAAAAAACAAAACAATCAAACAAAAAAAACAGAGCCTGAAAGTAGTTAAAGCAGTAAAAACAGACTTTATTCAGGAACTATTATAGTAACGGGAAAGAGACATCAGTATAGAACTGGGCTCAATTCTGAATATGAGGACAAGAGAGGATTTGTAGTCAAGCAGCAAGGTAGGTGGGTGGGTGTTTAGCCGGGGAGGTGGTTGCTGGGTGGAAGATTACTGAGAAGAGACATCAAAGATTAGGGGCATTCTTGCTAATCTGACCTAACAGGATTCTTGCGGAGGGCAGGCCAGAGTGAGCAGATATGGCTTGGTGCCGGGGGAGGGATATAGTAGAACATGAGGAATTTGATTAGTTATTGAGGATGATCAGATATCAAGAGTGGGGGATTAGCAGAATTCTTGCCAGAACTGTGCTCTGCAGGCCTGGCAAAAATGGGGCCGAGACTGGGACCTCATCAAGAAGAAAGCTCAGAGCTGCTTGCCTGAAGTGTGGTCAAGGAGAGAATCTTCATGAACAGTAAAAGATTGTTTTTCATTGGCAGTAAATTAATTGGGTATGTCAATTTTAATTTTTTTCTCTTCTATCTTTCTTGTCATGAAGTATCACCCTGAAGTTAACTGACACCCACCATGATTTTCTGAGACCTATAGGCATCTTCTATGAGAGTCTAGTACCATTTTGGAGAAAGCTACATATTTATCAAAAGTATACATTGCACGGTTGAAGCATTTAAGAATTTACTGCAAGTTTTTGGAGTAGTGGTTGAGAGGCAGGCTTTAGAGTCAAAATCTTCCATCTTGATTCCATTGTTTGTTAGCTATATAAACTTGGACAAGTTATTTCCTCATTCTCAATACCTCAGTCCCTTTAATATCAAATGCGGCGATCGTATCTTATAAGAATGTTAGAGGATGACAGAAAACTAGATATGTGCTATCTCACCATATACTTTAATTAGTGCTAATATTCAAAACAAAGATGAGGAGATTGGTTTAAATAATTCTATTTAATTGGAAACAAAGAAGGGAAACGAGGTTTTTAGAATTGAATAAAACTCTTTAAAATTCTGGACTCTAGAGCCTGTCATTGCAGTGCCCTGTCTGTCTATTGTGGCTTTAAATCTGTGACTTATACTTGTGCATCTCCTCAACATGATAAATTTTCAAAAATATACAACATTGGGCACCTGGATGGCTCAGTCGTTAAGCGTCTGCCTTTGGCGCAGGTCATGATCCCAGGGTCCTGGGATCGAGTCCCACATTGGGCTCCCTGTTCGGCGGGAAGCCTGCTTCTCCCTCTCCCACTCCCCTGCTTGTGTTCCTGCTCTCGCTGTCTCTCTCTCTGTCAAATAAATAAATAAAATCTTTAAAAAAATATATATATATACAACATCTACACTTACTTTAGGTTTCGGGGAGATAAGGAAATAAGGCAGATGAATTTAAAAGAAAAAAAAAATCAACCTTGGTTCAGAAATAATGATTGGGGCAATGATGACAAGTACTTATGGAAACAAAGGAAGGAAAAGACATACAGATGTAAAGATCTATTAGCTTAGCTATTAATCTATTTGTTTTTGCTAAACACAAATATAAGTGTGTGTCTGTGTGTGTACATGTGTGTGCCTTCTAGAGACTTCTGATTCACATTTTAATTTTCCCATGAAATTGAATTTTCTTGTTTCCCTGGGGAGGCAGTTTGCTACATTGTCTTGAATATTTCATTCAGAGATGTTCATCCATCTCATTCAAAAAAGTTCGCCTATATTCAACTTCACTTTCCTTATTCTCAAATTTGGCCCGTCTTTTTCTATTATAATCTACTGCCGTGCCCTAAAATGCATTATTCTGAATTGGCAACCAGGACTCATACTACTACAGTATTACATAATTAGAAGATGAGAGTCATGTTAATTTAATATACATTTATAGTCAGTGACCCATGCAACTTTGTTTTTTTTAGTTTGATCAAAAGATGCTAAAAACCTGCTGTCATTTTTCTTATTCATGTTTACCAAAGTTCTTTTCAATCTTAGAGTGTTTGTTGTTCAAATCAGAAATTATGTGAGCAACACCCGGAGGATCTTTGGCACTCTTCAACACAGAATCACATGCTGAGCACTGTTAACATAATCCTTAACTTTTAGCATAAACAAATGAATTTGAATTAAAAAATAAATTACCAGCACCTATTCTGTGTAAGGCAGAGTATGACATTTTCACCATTTACTGCTATTCCACATGTTAGGGACCAACTGCAGCTCTTATTAAGAAAACCAAACTTGGTAGACATTGTCATGGGAATGCAGAGCAGATTCCAGTGCAATGATTGATGGGGACTTCATGGGGCTGTCCCTTGATTTCCAACAGCACAAATGTCACCCAGTTGTAGGGGAAATGGAAAGAAGATGGCTTTTTCAGCTTAGAGAGGGAACACCTTTTGAGATTGTTTAGTGATGATCTTTCTCCAGTGTAACATGATCCATCAGTGAGCAATTCCATAGCAAACTGGCATTAAAACAAAACAAAACACAATTATATTGACCTTGCTGATTCTTTTGTTGTTTGTTATAAGAATATTCTCAAAGTTTGGTGGAGACAGGGAGATGGGCACCAAGAAAAAGATGGAATTCACTCAGAACGCATATTAGTTTTGGAAAAATTCTTAGCTTTACTTTCTAATTTTACTGAAGTGCAAATTGGGAACCAAAAGTGAAATGATTTATGCAAGGTCATACACAATATAGTCTCAATCAATCCCTCATTACATCACAAACTAAAAGTACACTTTTTTATTTTGTTTTGTCATGTGGTAAAATGTCTTCCCATCAGATTGAGATAAAATGGAAGTCTTTATCTTCAGCTTTGATAACTTGCATAGCTGTAAACTTGATCTAATAATTTTCCAGGTATATTCATTTCTTCACAAAAACATTTTTAATGGATCACAGAATTCGTATTTTATCTTTCATACTTTTAATTTATCATCTTCCTTGCCAGCTGTGTTCTCCCACCCTGCCTGCCATCTTTGGTGACGTCCACATCTCTTCCCATCCTTTGGGAGTCATTCTTTAATTTCTCTCCTTCTTCACCTTGACTTCTAATGCATGAAAGAATAGCAGCATTAGCATCTATTTGTCTCTTATGGTATACTGTATGTTCTTTGGGAAAATAGACTCAGTCTTATTTATCTTTGAATAGCTAAATTCAGGATTTGCTAAACTTTCTTGCATATAGTAAATAAAGCAATAATGGGTATGAAGCAATGGATGAAACTACAATCTCTTCTTTGTTTTTAGTGCACTTATATCCTACTTTCCAAACAAACAATTCCAATATGTAGTGTGCAAGATAATCAAGTCATGCCTTAGTTCAGACCTTCCTCGGGTCTCTTGTGGTTTTCCCCTGGGCTATGCAACAGTCCCTTAACTGATTTTTCTTACACTTATTGTGCCTCCTTCCACATTGTCCTTCTGTAGATATCTGCATTTCTGGGTAAATATTATCTGGATATCATTTAATGATTTATAACCCAATTTCTTCTTCATTTCAATACAACTCACCTGATATTTCCATAACTTTTGGTCTTCAGATCAGGTCTTAAGGAAAATAATGCTCCTTATATTCATTCAGCCAAACATGTGCCAGACTCAAAGAGTTATGTGTCACAGTGTCCTAACCTTTAGGAGAGCCATATGGTGGCCTTTTTTTTTTCAGAAAACATGTCCTACTGTAGAGCAAGGAATGATGAAGAGCTTACCACCACATTTTCAGATCCTAAGTGATATTTCTAAATCTTTTCCTCCCCAGATTTACACGCCACTGTCATACTGTCAATTCACCGAAATAGTGTCTATTCATGGCAAACAATCCTCCAGTCATTGCGGGTGACTTTACTGATGCATTACCTCCATCTGGTCCTTGTAGCTCAGAAAGGGGAACAAGGTCCCATCTGAAGTACAGCCCCCAGCTGAAGCCTCCCTGTTCCACAGAAGACAACAAGCTGTAGACAAGCGTGTCTGCACTGATATCAGTTGGGTGGCAAGCCATGGTTGGATGGTTGGATGTCCTGGATCACAGCCAGCAAAGGCTACAACCACATCACATTCACTTCACAGTGGCTGTCCGCAACACCAGAACTTCTCCTGTAGCATGGGTTGCTCCAATCATTCTTCCTCTAATCAGTCCCTCACACTTTGTGTTTCTTATTACTTTAATTTTTTCAACAAGGTATTTGGGAATATATTTATCTAGCTCTCCTTTCAAATCATCAAAGTCACTATCATCATCCACAGAGGTGATTTTATGAAGATGACAGGCCAGTGTGCTGTCTTTGATTGTGCACTCTCCTGGGCAAGGCCAACACAGCTTCATCATAGAGACAAACACTAGGGACTGTCAGATCAGTCAGGTAAAGACTTTTCTTTACATGCTGCTTTCCTTGTGTCTGACAAATCTCTATGGTAGGCCAAGAGGTTACATATTAAAGGCATGTATCTGAGAGTCTAAGTCAATTCCTGATCACATTCATTAAAAATTATATCCAATTTAGAAGAATTTCATATTGTTTTTTTCTGGATCTTCAACATGATTATCATAATTTTTGTATGCTTTTAACTATGACTCTAACACTGGCCTTGGAGATTGAGTGAGACAGGGATAGAATATTTTAGGGAATGAACCACAGGGCCCGGATCCCTTGATAGACACATATGTAAACTGATTCAATTGACTGAAGTTGAAATAAACAAGAAGCAAAACTGTCCAAGTCACAGATATAAAAAAGCACCTGAACAGAAATATCGAATTGTTATACTTACCATTGTGGATCTAACACAGCTGAAAGGACTTTTTCAATTTCTTGGAACAGAAGCTGCTGGAGCCAGAAACTAGTGCTGGAGGCTGAGTGTGAACCAATGTGAGAGTGAGAATCTCCCAGATGCAGTTGGAGGTGGGGAGTGGGGATGCTTCTGCGGGCTTTACTTCCAGGTACCCCATCAGGTCTTCATGTTGAAGACCCCAGAAGGATACCTTGTGAATCCCAATACCAGCAGCCCAGGATCAGGCCTTCACATAGTCTGGCTGTGGCACCCTCCCTCCCTGCCTTAACCCCCGGTGGGGTGGGAGAGGCAGGTGAAAGGGGCCCCAGGAAGCGCAGGCCAGCTTCTGGCATGCACTGGACATGTTGGCAGTCACCTGGCCTTGACACCCCCATCTTTCTTCTCCCTTTCTCTCTTTCTTTCCCCCAAAGAAATTAGCTAGGCTTTTAAAATTAAATAAGAGTTTTGGAGTGCCTGGGTGGTTCAGTCGGTTAAACATCAGACTCTTGATTTCAGCTCAGGTCATGATCTCAGGGTCCTGAGATCGAGTCCTGCTTGGGGCTCTGCACTCAGCTCTGCACTCAGCGGGGAGTCTGAGATTCTCTCTCTCCCTCTTCTTCTGCCCCGCCCTCCCGCTAGAGTGCCTGCCCACGGGTACTCTCTCTCTCTCAATAAATAAATAATTAATTAATTAAACAGAGTTTTAAGAGCATGTCTTGGGAAATAGCAGAGAAGTTTAAACAGTTCCATGCCTCTCCATTCCAGTTTGAAGTGAATGGAGGATTATTTGAAATAGAAAAGATAAGGCCAAGTCCTAAGTGAAAGCAAGAAAAGGAAAAGGAGAAGAATAAGGTAAAATAACTGTGCTCCATTGGTAACTGGCTGTCTATTCCTTTTTTTAGAACCTGAAAATCTCCCTTTTGAAAGGTTTTCTTACAGTTTGGTTTCTGTCTTCTAGCATGGAGACTGGCATTTACCTTGAGGGCAAACAGCTCCTTTGATGTCCATGACTGCATTAGTGTATCTTTTCTTATGCGGAAGTAAGACATTGTGTTTAAGCATGTGGCATACTGATTAGTAGATAGAAGATGCTAAATAAACAATTTCTTGACTTAAATTGAAGAGTAAGCTTTTGGTTTATTTTGAGACTCCTTTGGGATTTTATTTGTGTTGGCTATATAAAGTAGTAATTGGAAAGGGTAAAAAATAATATTATCTACCTCAGAGTTGCTGGAAGGATAAAGAAGCTAATATTTGCAGTGACTTAGTTCATCCTTGGCATACAGTAAGATCTCAAAGTGTTTATTACTTTTGTTGAGCTATTATCAGTAATGAACACACATGGTCCTTGTGTTTATATGTGTGCATTTTGGTTTCTATATGTGTACATTCATATGTGTGCATGTATTTTTAAATACTATAATATCATGATTAATCCGTATCTGTAAATTCACTTAAAATTATTCCTGACTTTTTGAAATTTAAATCATATATTTTTTTAAGACAGTGTACATTATTACTGCATAATGTGCTTTTTAGGGAATTTTTAAAGAGCTACTCTAATCTTTATAGCTTTCAATATTTTAAAATCTTTCTTTAAAATGTGGGATTATCCCCTTGAGTCTATGAGAAAAAGCTCTGTTTCCAAAATTGAAAGAATGTGTGTCATTTCTATCTAGAGAACTGGCACATGTGAATTTTACAGGACTGGGGAAGATTAACTAGGAACTCAGTATGATGTAAAGGCATCTGAGAAGCAGTAGGAGATGATACTTGACCTTTTGAGGCTTCTCAGGGGATTGAAGTTAAAGCAACTCCAGGTGGTCTCCAGAATCACTTGACATTTCCTGTAAGTGACGGGCCAAACAAGAAAAAAGCTAGAGAAAGTCAAGAGTTACAATATAGTTCCATTTCACCAATTTATTGAATATATTTATTTAAAGTATCTCTTTGTCTCTACAGTTAGTATATCCAAAATGCCTGACTATACTCATTGCAGCAACCAATATGATACTTGTATTTATCAAAGTTCATACTCAGGTCTTTTCCTTTGTAATAGCCTTGCCCCTCAGAGCTCTCAGTCAATTCTAAAGTTTCAGCAATGGCATCTGTGTCAATTACCTATATCGATATTGCCAGTCCAATATTTTTCCTGAATTCAAGATCCATATTTTTTTAAGATTTTATTTAAATTTTAAAAATAAAGATTTTATTTATTTATTTATTTATTTATTTATTTATAGAGTGCAAGCAGGGGGAGGGGCAAAGGGAGAGGGAGAGAGAGAATCTCAAGCAGACTCCTTGCTGAGCACCGAGCCTGAGCCCATCACAGGCTTAATTTCATGACCCTGAGATCATGACCTGAGCTGAAGTCAAGAGTCTGATGCTCAACTGACTGAGCCATCCAGGCGCCCCAAGATCCGTATTTTTAATACCTGCTTTATATCTCCATTTGGATAGCTTATCAGTACCCGAGACTCAGGTTCTCCATTTTTCAAGATGAATTAGCATCTACTATTTGATGTGCTCTGTACTCAACACTGTAGATACAATGATGAAAAAACAATGGAGCCGCTTCCTAGAGGAGCTTGTAGTCTAAACCATAGGTCAACAACTTTTTTTTTTTTTTTTTTCCGGAAAAGACCAGATAAACCTAATTCACAATAGGAGTTAGAAAGGCTTTTCCAGTACATAGTGGCAGGAAACTGCTTCCCCTGCTTTGTGACCATTTTGTACTGTATACATACTCCTATTATACCACTTAACACATTTCATTAGAGTTGTTTCTTTGTACCAGGGGTCAGCAAACTACAGAACACAGGCTAAATCCAGCGGTGGACTGGATCTTAGGGGATAAATAGATTACAAATTGTTAGAAAACCTGATTTTTGCTTACTTGCAAAAAAGCTCCTTCCCTAAATTTATTGTTTCTGATAAGGAATATCACCAACATCTGTGATTGCCAAACTGAAAACATTGGATTCTCTCTAACATTGCAACTGACTAAAATAGGTTACTTGCTATGTCATGTAGACAGGGGCTAGTCTAGTCTTTGTATGCTTAGTAATTTATATGGTGTGTGGGCTTTATTTAAGTAAAGAATTTCCAATTTCCATGCATAATTCAGTATAAGCCTCAGAGCGGGTTGTATAAGTGAGGGTCTGTGACACATAAACTTTATGGTAAATCCTGTGTCCACATGCTTCTTTCTGTTTTTACTTCCCCCCCCCCTCTAGTTCAGACCTTTATTATGCTTCATTTGGACATCTGCTATAGTCTCTTATATTGATTTTCTGAGGCTGACATAACAAATCACTGCAAATTGGGTGGCTTAAAACAGAATTTATTTTCTTTTAGCTAAGGAGGACAGAAGCTTGAAATCAAAGTATCAGCAGGATTGGTTCTTTCTGGAGACTCTGAGGGAGGAACCATCTGATGCCCTTCTCCTATTTCTGGTTGTTGTAGGCAATCCTTCACATTCTTTGGCTTATAGATACATTATTACAATTTGCTTCCATTTTCACATCATCTCTGTGTCTTTCTGTGTCTTCTCCTCTTCTATAAGGACTCTGGTCATAGCACTCAGGCCCTACCATAAATCCAAGATGATTTCATCTTGAGATCCTTAACTAATAACATCATCTACATTCACATTCTGAAGTTCTGGGTAGACATGATTTTGTTGTGAGACACCATTCAACCTACTACACTTCTCAACTCACTGGTATGCCCTCACTTATGTGTTGCCAGAATATCTTCATTATGCACGGTTCCAGTCTTGTTACTTCACTGCTCAGCAATATTCATAATTTACCAAAGCTCCTAACATAGGGCATAAACACCTTTTCTTGCTATTTAATAGCTCTCCACTGCTTCAGGATCCTTGCTTTCTTTCTGGGTGTTTTCTTCTATAACTCTAAACTCTAGCTAAACTAGCTTACTTCTTTTCTCAAAACAAACACTATGCTTTCCTGCCCTTTTGTCTTTTGGTCATTCCTTCCTTTAACTAGAGTGCAATTCCCATCAAATCACTCTTAATAAAAAATATCTATTATTCTTTAAGCCCCCAAACACAGACAATTTAACAAATTAATTTACTAATTATCCTCCACCAGAAAAATTTGTTGCCCCCTCAAATGCATATAGGATGTTATTTCTCCCTCGTTTGAATAATAACAGAACAATTTATTTTCCTTTGCACAGATCTTCATTGCTTATAGAGCACACACAGATCTTTGATATTGATCCGCATTCACTCTAAATATTATTGAAGTTCTTTGTACACTTACATAATTTTTCCTAGGTTCAGAGCTAGGTGAGCACAATGATTGTGTTTTGGTCATTTCATAATCCTGCAGTGGTTACTGTAAGGGTTTTAGGAACAATGTAACACCACCACACAGAAATTATTGTTCTCTGTGGGGTTATGCTAAACTGGTAACATATAGGTTTAGGATTATGGTCCTAATTGTTAGTAGAGATCTACCTCCTTGAGGATGGTGTCTAGAATGATACTGAAGTCATGTTTGAAAAACTCAAAATATTATAAAGATTCAATCAGATAATTAGTGACAACACCCAATTCACATTACATAGCTAAAACTAGAGTTTGTTAAATAGGATTGTGGTAGATCCTTAGAGGACTGTTCCTGAGGCTCTACCTCCCTATACTCCCTATACCTCCCTATACATGCAATAATGTGTCCTTTTTTTTTTTAAATTTAATTTTGTTATGTTAATCACCATACATTACATCATTAGTTTTTGATGTAGTGCTCCATGATTCACTGTTTGTGTATAACACCCAGTGCTCCATTCAATACGTGCCCTCTTTAATACCCATCACCAGGCTAACCCATCCTCCCAACCCCCTCCCCCCTAGAACCCTCAGTTTGTTCCTCAGAGTCCATAGGCTCTCATGGTTCATCTCCCCCTCCGATTTCCCCCCCTTTATTTTTCCCTCCCTACTATTTTCTTCTTCTTCTTCTTTTTTTTTTTTTTTAACATATAATGTATTATTTGTTTCAGAGGTACCGGTCTGTGATTCAACAGTCTTACACAATTCACAGCACTCACCATAGCACATACCCTCCCCAATGTCTGTCACCTAGCCACCCCATCCCTTCCCCCCCCAACCACCCAGCAACCCTCAGTTTGTTTCCCGAGATTAAGAGTTCCTCATATCAGTGAGATCATATGATACATGTCCTTCTCTGATTAACTTATTTCTCATAGAATAATACCCTCTAGTTCCATCCACATCATGGCAAATGGCAAGATTTCGTTGTGGGTTTTTTTTTTTTGATGGCTGCATAATATTCCATTGTATATATATACCACATCTTCTTTATCCATTCATCTGTTGATGGACATCTTGGCTCTTTCCAGAGTTTGGCTACTGTGGACATTGCTGCTATAAACACTGGGGTGCATGTACCCCTTTGGATCACTACATTTTTACCTTTGGGGTAAATACCCAGTAGTGCGATTGCTGGGTCATAGGGTAGCTCTATTTTCAGCTTTTTGAGGAACCTCCATACTGTTTTCCAGAGTGGCTGCACCAGCTTGCATTCCCACCAACAGTGTAGGAGGGTTCCCCTTTCCCTGCATCCCCACCAACATCTGTCTTTTCCTGACTTGTTAATTTTAGCCATTCTGACTGGTGTGAGGTGGTATCTCATTGAGGTTTTGATTTGGATTTCCCTGATGCCGAGCGATATTGAGCACTTTTTCATGTGTCTGTTGGCCATTTGGATGTCTTCTTTGGAAAAATGTCTGTTCATGTCTTCTGCCCATTTCTTGATTGGATTCTTTGTTCTTTGGGTGTTGAGTTTGATAAGTTCTTTATAGATTTTGGATACTAGCCCTTTATCTGATATGTCATTTGCAAATATCTTCTCCCATTCTGTCGGTTGTCTTTTGGTTTTGTTGACTGTTTCTTTTGCTGTGCAAAAGCTTCTTATCTTGATGAAGTCCTAATAGTTCATTTTTGCCCTTGCTTCCCTTGCCTTTGGTGATGTTTCTAGGAAGAGGTTGCTGCAGCTGAGGTCGAAGAGGTTGCTGCCTGTGTTCTCCTTTAGGATTTGGATGGACTCCTGTCTCACATTTAGGTCTTTCAACCATTTGTTGTCTATTTTTGTGTGTGGTGTAAGGAAATGGTCCAGGTTCATTCTTCTGCATGTGGCTGTCCAATTTTCCCAATACCATTTGTTGAAGAGATGGTCTTTTTTCCATTGGACATTCTTTCCTGCTTTGTCGAAGATGAGTTGACCATAGAGTTGAGGGTCCATTTCTGGGCTCTCTATTCTGTTCCATTGATCTATGTGTCTGTTTTTGTGCCAGTACCATGCTGTCTTAATGATGACAGCTTTATAATAGAGCTTGAAGTCTGGAATTGTGATGCCACCAGCTTTGCTTTTCTTTTTCAACATTCCTCTGGCTATTCGGGGTCTTTTCTGGTTCCAAACAAATTTTAGGATTATTTGTTCCATTTCTTTGAAAAAAGTGGATGGTCTTTTGATAGGGATTGCATTAAATGTGTAGATTGCTCTAGGTAGCATTGACATCTTCACAATATTTGTTCTTCCAATCCATGAGTATGGAACGTTTTTCCATTTCTTTGTGTCTTCCTCAATTTCTTTCATGAGTATTTTATAGTTTTCTGAATACAGGATTCTTTGCCTCATTGGTTAGATTTATTCCTAGGTATCTTATGGTTTTAGGTGCAATTGTAAATGGTATCAACTCCTTAATTTCTCTTTCTTCTGTCTTGTTGGTGTATAGGAATGTCACTGATATCTGTACATTGATTTTATATCCTGTCACTTGCTGAATTCCTGTATGAGTTCTAGCAGTTTTGGGGTGGAGTCTTTGGGGTTTTCCACATTAAGTATCATATCATTGGCAAAGAGTGAGAGTTTGACTTCTTTGCCGATTCGGATGCCTTTTATTTCTTTTTGTTGTCTGATTGCTGTGGCTAGGACTTCTAGTATTATGTTGAATACCAGTGGTGATAGTGGACATCCCTGCCATGTTCCTGACCTTAGGGGGGAACCTCTCAGTTTTTCCCCATTGAGAATGATATTCACTGTGGGTTTTTCATAGATGGCTTTTATGATATTGAGGTATGTACCCTCTATCCCTATACGCTGAAGAGTTTTGGATCAAGAAAGGATACTGTACTTTGTCAAATGCTTTTTCTGCATCTATTGAGAGGATCATATGGTTCTTGTTCTTTCTTTCATTAATGTATTGTGCACCTAATTAATAGCCTTTTTGATTTCGACTTGGTTAGATTTTAGTTCTTTTATTTCTCCAGAAAGGGTTTCTCTAATAACTTCCATGCTCCTTCAAGCCCATCTAGTATCTTTATATTCATCATTCTGAACTCTAGTTCTGAGATCTTACTAATGTCCATATTGATTAGGTCCCTGGCAGTCGGTACTGCCTCTTGTTCTTTTTTTTTTAGGTGATTTTTTCCATCTTGTCATTTTGTCCAGAGGAGAATAGATGAATGAGAGAACAAAATGCTAACAGGGTAACAACGACCCCAGAAAAATATACACTAAACCAATCAGAAGAGACCTGATACCAGGGGAAAAGACAGGGAAAGAAAGAAAAAAGAAAGAAAAAAAAAGATTAAAAAAAAAGAATATGATCAAATATGATCAGGCTGGTGAATAGATCAGTGCCACACACTAGATTTTGGGCCTATTTTGCCTGTTGGATGAAACTGCCTCCCAAAATTTTAAGGAAAGAAAAACTTATATATGTACAAAAATAAGGACAAATACGATGAAGGGATGGAATATGACTGTAAAGATGAAAACTATAACAGATTTTATAAAAGGAATTGATAAGATAAGAATTGGTTAAAAAAAGAAAGAAGAGGATTAAAAAAAAAAAGGGAGAGAATGTGATCAGGCAGGAGACTAGAACAAAGCCATACATTAGAGATTTAGGGTATATTTTGGTCTGTTAGAAAAAACTATCCCAAAATTTTAAAGAGAGAACAACTTATATATATACCAAAAATAAGGCTAACTTCTATGAAGGGATAGAATATGACTCTAAAAATGAAAAATAAAAAAGATTTTTAAAAAAGGGATTGATAAGATGTTGGTTGAAAAAGGGAAAAAGAAAATTTCAAAAAAAATTAAAAGGAAAAAAGAAAATTAAAAAAAATTAACTTTGAAAGACTAAAGAATCATGGTAAAAAAGCCATGGATTCTATGTGCAGTATTCCCCTAGCGCTGGAGCTCTGCCGTTCTCATTGATCGGTAAACCTGGTCTTGGCTGGCTGTTCTCGCTGATCTTCTGGGGGTGGGGCCTGTTGCTGTGGTTCCCAAATGTCTTTGCCGGAGGCAGAATTGCCCCGCCCTTGCCGGTCTGGGCTAAGTACTCTGCTCGGGTTTGCTCTTGGGAGCTTTTGTTCCCTGCAAGCTTTCCCTACAGCTTTGGAGGACGAGAGTGAAAATGGCAGCCTCCCAGTCTCCGCCCGGAGGAGCCAAGAACTCGGGACCTGCTCCTCAGTGTGCCCCCAGAGAAAAGCAGTCGATCACTCCCGTCTCCCCGGTCTCCGGCCGCACTCCGTGCTCACCCGGCCTGTGACCAATGTTTATCTCTGGCACACGACCCCGTGTGGAGTCTCCAAACCCAGCAGATCCCTGCGGTGCACTCCCACACCTCTCCTCCCGGGGGAAGAAGGTGAGTCTCCCCAGATCTGCTGCTTGCTGGGTCCCTGCTGGAGGAGCAGGGGCCCGACTGTGCCGCGGATCATGGTTTATGGCAACCCCGAGCTGAGAGCACGCGCCTCGGCTCCGTCTCTGCAGCCGGCTTCCCCACTCTGATACCTGGGAGCTCTGCCACACTCAGGCACCCCCGGTCTTTCTGTGACCGTGAGGATCCTGAGACCACACTGTCCCACGAGGATTCCACCCCCCGCTTAGCCACCGGAGCGACGTCCCTTAGCGGAGCCGACTTCTAAAAGTTCCGATTTTGTGCTCCGCTGCTCTATCACTTGCCCGAAGTGGCCTACGGAGGCCCCCTCCCCTGCCGTGTATCCTCCTGAATATCCCCTCAGATTCACTTCTCTGCAAGTCCTACCTTCCAGAAAGTGGTCGCTTTTCTGTTCAGAGAGTTGCTGCTATTCTTTTCTTCGATCTCCTGTTGAGTTTGTAGGTGTTCAGAATCGTTTGATCCCTATCTAGCTGAATTCCTGGGACCAGATGAAATTTAGGTCTCCTACTCCTCCGCCATCTTGCTCCTCCTCCTCCATGATGTGTCCTTTTTAAGGGAATAGAAATTACTACTAAACTGTGGTTGTTGTTCCAATTAAAGTTATCACATCCTTCCTTATAGGATATAGGAACTGAAGAAAAATAAATACTGCATATAAATGCCCTGCTCAAATATTTATCTCTCTAATCACTTAGGGAGATGTGTCCTTTAGTAAGACGATGACTTTTGCCAGAGAATGGTCAATAGAATTAATCCATCAGTTGAAGTTGTGGGTAGAGTTACATGATGGCCGTATTTCTCCCTGAGATACAAAATAAAAGCAGGTAAGACACCCTCTCCACGTTGCTAGAGCAATAGCCAGATAGTCTCTGCCAATGCTTTGGTGCTCTCTCTGTAATTGGTTCCTAATCACAAAGGAGTAATGCCAGGTTGGGGGCTCAGGATTTTCAACCAGTGAAATAGTCTCCTGTCATACATAGTGGTGAAAACAGTGTAGATTTTATTAAAAATATATTTTATTGTAAATATTTATTAAATATATTCTACTGAAATTGAAAGAAAATGAAAGGGCAAATATAATCCTTTTGACAGGTTTATGTCCCTTAGTATCCTGGAATATTGTTTTCATTATAATTTAAAAATTCAAAGTATAACTTGATCTAGAAAATATAGTCACTCTAGCTTTGTCCTAAGAAACAAACACAAATAAGCAGGTAACATAAGCATGAATTAATGTGTATAAACATAGTACATGAATGTTGGAAAACTGAAACTTCCATCCTTCATTCTTCAATGAAAAAAGAAACTCGTGGGTAAAATAAAAGCATTTTGGACATGATGCCACTTGATATCTTTTCCTATAAGAAGGTTTATAATGTAGAGCAAGGAGAAGGCAAATACACTCTAAGGCCAAGTTTATTTGTAGGAAATGGGTTAGGTTTTGACAATAAAAGGTAAAGAACTATCTGACATAGATTGGATGTGTATCTTTTAAAAAACATGTTATTGCTTTGCTGTGGCATATATGTTTGATGGATTTCAGATATTGTAGGAGAGGACCAACCACACCAACTACACCTCTCATTCATTTACACTGTTTTCTTTACCAAAGGTCATGATTCCTTCCCTTTTCCCCCAAATCTACAAGGCTTTGTGATATTTACTTGAATGCTTCTATGAAGAACTGTAAGTTGAATCATGCAAAATTGGTTGAATAGAAGCAATTCCATGGGTCTCATCTAATATTTAGGCTATTGTCAGAGTAAAGTGCAATTTCATTGGAGAAAAACAGGTGAGGAGGAAAATAGGGCAAGGACAAAGGTACCTAACACCTCCTGCCACCAGGGCCATCAGAGAGGCATTTGTCATTCCCTCACAGTGAGCCACAGAGGTCAACCAGGCTAGAAAAACAGGTTGACCCCTCTGGTAAGTGCTGGAGATGAACCATGAGAGACAGAAAAGCCAGGGGTCTGTCATGTCATGTGTTCTGATCTCATCAAGAATCTCTGAACTTGAATGCAGTGTCCAATGGCCTCTAACCATATATGAGCCAGGCCCTAGATCCTATATATAAGCCAGGGTGTAGCTTTGCCCCCTCATCCCCACATCGTCTCTGTGATTTATGGCCACTAAATTGATAGAAAAATTGGGCTAAGAAGCAAAACTGACACTCAGAATTGAATGTCAGTTCTGAGGGAGATGGATGTGAGGCAGGCAGCAATGACACCAAGCCTAGAGTTGCTCAGAAAGTGGAAACACCTGGGTGTTTCACTGCGAAACTATACTTAGTGCTATTCACATCTATAACACCAGCTACTCTTAAGTGCTCTCGAAAGCTCTCTATCAGGAAGACTAGGTAGGCCATGGAGAAAACTTATACTATTAAAAAAAAAAAAAACAATGAGGGTCACATTTCTGCTTGAGGGAGAAGAGGCAGCTCTATATCTGATTTGGATAGTTAGGACCCTGGATACAGACGTCCAGCCTGAGGTCCTGGAATATTAACCAGATCAGAGGTCCTGGATGGGTAATGAGGCAGACAATGAACTCTTTCATTGATGGTACTTTATTCTGGATATTTTCAGTATACTTTGAGGTAAGTATATCTAATTCTAAGTAGCCTTTTCTTTTGTCTTCTCAGGTTCTATTGAACCTCTTCAGTTGGTCCCATGCCAGTCTACCATAGAATGAAAGACCTCTCATTTCAGAGAATTTATTTATGATTAATATTCTCAGTCTGTGGTTCCTCCAAGATTCTCCATAGTGTCAGCAAACTTAGGCAATGTTCAGGATCTACTCACTCAATGTCTGTAAATGGCGGGCAGAGACAGGAAGACTCCTCATATTTCCCATTTCACAGAATCTTCTACGTAATTAGGAAGATGCAATAGATGAGCTTTAAATGACCTTCTGGAAATATATTATTTAATTAAACCCTGATTATAAAAAGAAGCACTGTTATATTTGTATCCTCCTGATTTTTCCTAATTCATATCAGTGAGGGGATTATATATCACTTTTCCACTTTAGTTTTGGTGAGAAAGTAAACTTTCCTCAGGAAAGTCCAACATGAAAAGTTCTCACTGGAAATTAATCCATGTTAGATACATACAACTCCTTTAGCCCTCCTTGTGTCTCCCATTCCTCATTCTCAAGACTGCATTATGACTAAGGATTATCACTTTTCAACATTTCGTAATTACCATGTCATAAGTGCCTATTTAATCAAATTAAAAAATTTGTGTTTATTCACATCAACAGTAAAAACATAGTCAAATAAACACCAGACCAACGTTTTGATAAAACCCACCAGTGACTTCCACCTAATGAGGAGGTGTCTGTATTATTTCACGGACATAGTGATGAAAACATTGATTTGCAAATGGCATCATATGATAAATTTTAATAAAACTTTTGTTAGATTCTACTTATACATTTCTCAGACGCTTTATAAGTCAGGGAGATGTAATAGGAGACATTTAACGACCCTTTTGAAATATATCATTGAATTATACCCTGAAAATCTTTTTCTATCATCACCAACTATGCTTATTTATTTTTATTTACAACTAATCTAACTGTAATGACAGGTTCAGAAAGAAAATTATGATGATGAAAATGAGTTGGGTCTCTGTCTCAACAAATTTCTTGATGCTATAGATTAGATTTTCCACTTCTATACAAATTCTTCTTATCCATCCACAAGGCCTTGAAAAGACTGACGTAAACTTATTTCAGATAGGAGACATTAGGTTTAGTATATATTTCCTGGTTGATTGCAACACATACCCATTTTAAAATGTACTTTTAAATCATATTGTGTTGGGGAAATATGATTAAAAATAAAATCTTCTCCAAACCCAGAAAGCCTCTCCATAAAAGCAGTAGAGAAAGAGAATACTTTATTAAAGAATAAGTATTGGGCACCTGGGTGGCTCAGTCGTTAAGCGTCTGCCTTCGGCTCAGGTCATGATCCCGGGGTCCTGAGATCGAGCCCCGCATCAGGCTCCCTGCTTAGCAGGGAGCCTGCTTCTCCCTCTCCCACTCCCCCTGCTTGTGTTCCCTCTCTCACTGTGTCTCTCTCTGTCAAATAAATAAATAAAATCTTAAAAAAAAAAGAATAAGTATTAAATCAGAATATGATATGCAAAACAGGTAGTCCATTAAGAGATCACAAAGACAGAAGGAATATTTATCCCCTTACATAACCAAGGAGATATAATTCATTATATACATGTTTTCAAGAAAAACAGTAGTAAGTCCTCAAATAAGAGGGGATTTGACAGTACCATTTGTCACACAAGTACATCCTAACTTTACCTGGTAATTGGGGTGACCATCTGTGTTAGCTAATTGACTACTAGAAGAAAAACAAATTTCTCATATCTTTATAGCAGGAGGTAGTTTTCCAACATGGAACAAGGCACCTACAAAAATTAAACTCCTACTCTCCCACAGAAACTGGGACATAGTGACACTATCTTTCTTGATGTTTACATTTCAAAAAGCTGGCTCCTAGGTCTTTTTTTTTTTTTTTTTTTTAAAGATTTTATCTATTTATTTGACAGAGAGATACACAGCAAGAGAGAGAACACAAGCAGGGGGAGTGGGAGAGGGGGAAGCAGGCTTCCCATGGAGCAGGGAGCCTGATGTGGGGCTCCATCCCAGTACCTAGGGATCATAACCTGAGCCGAAGGCAGATGCTTAACGACTGAGCCACCCAGGCATCTCAGGCTCCTAGGTCTTTGAGGAAAGCATTCCTGGGTCATAAACCTGACAAAAGGCCTGTCTAGGTTTCTAAAGGTTTATACACATTTTCAAAGAAATGAGAAGTACTTAATTACAAGTTTTCTAACTTAAATTCTGTAAGAAACTTGGGGGAGAAGGAGTGATCTCTTTCTTTATTTTCACAGTGGAGAATTAAGCCACTTTTAAATTTTACTTGTCAGTATAGGTATAGTCATTTCCATGGCATCCCATAACACTCAACCAGGAGAAGGCATAGTTTTTTATCAGTTAATTGTAGCTTAGTGTTCCCTTTAAAACTCACTAATTCTCCATTAGTACTACCATGGAGGGTTCCACTGTAAAAATAAACACAAAATAAACAACAACAACAAAAAGGAGGCCTGAACAGCAAACGGGGTAGTCATTTTCTTAAATGAGGCAGCCATAGCATGTTCTGTGAAAGACTTCACAGTGTCATAGGCCTGGAATTTTTCCAGTTCCACCACTCAAGTACCCTTGTTCAAATCATTCAGAGGCTCTCAATGACAGGCTTGATCTGATTATTTCTGACATTTGGCTCTTTGGCTTGGCCACAAATAGATTTTGCCCCCCAAATACATATACATGCTTACTTCCCTCTAGTAGAGAAAGGCATTGCCTGACCATCCTAATATCTCAGTAAATATCTCTAAAACGTTTTCCTTTTCAATTTTCTTGGAAGGCATGGTAGGTATTTTTACTCTCAGAACGCCAGGGGTTAGACTTTCCCAGCGGTACAGGCCCATCTCTTAGCACCTGGTTTTCATGTTTCTGACGTTTTTCTCTATTATCATTCGTGTATTTTCTTGTGGATTATTGGGGGAGAAAAGCTCATGTTGCAACCGGGATACAGAAGAAGTAAAGAGGGAAGATTCAAAAGGTCAGCGGAACATTGGGAAAGTGTTTTCAGCAGAAAAAAGCAGACAATGGATCCTTTTAGCAAGGCCGGAGCTGTCAGCTTCTTGTGTGAAACATAACGTAAAAGACTAATACTCCAGAGAAACAAATCTGATGGGAGAGAGGGAATAACAAGAACATACCATTCAAAATGCTCCCTTAGGGAAAAATACAAATACAAAGGTAAAAAAACTGATGTTCAAAGAGTTTTTTATAACTTTTATTTAAAAAGGTAGAAGTGAAAAACAATATGTCCACTTCAAGCTTGCTTCTGACAACACTTAAAGAATAAAATACTGAGGAAACGTTGAGCTCCAGGACACCTGCCTATGGTGGTCTCGTTCACCTTGAAAATGAGGTTAAGTTACCTTGACAACTAGGCCCACTGTTTTTTCGCAGACCTCAAAGTTCATTTAATTGAATATTGGAAAACACCTTAAAACGCAAGCAGTTTTGCTAGTCCAGTGAAGAAAGTCACAACAGATGCCACATGGTTGATTGTGTTTTCCATGGTTTCAGGAAAAAGTGGAAATATGTTAATAGGAAGATGCTTAAGGTTGCAGTTCTTCAAACTAAAGTCTAAATTACTTATTTACTGAAATATTTGAGCGTCTGTGTTCCAAAATACATGCATTCTAGTTATATATATGTATATGTATATGTATATATATTTAAACTTATTTATATTTATTTTGTCTTCCTCATCTCCCTAATATATAGTCACTTCTAAATATATAAATAATGACAAGATTGATTTTAAAAATCTAAGATATAAAAATACTATCTTTAAAAATTTTATAATTAGGGTTGAAATTATGCAGAAACTATAGATTAGAAAAATGAATAGAAAGACACTGCATTGCTCTGCTGTTGTAAATACTTCAGAGTGTTTAGTCTGGCAAGACTATGTGCCAAAGACTCTGTAAACATTCTATTATTTAATCTTTATAACATTTCTGAAACAGAGGCATTGTTTTTTTTCTATTTTACAGAAGGAAGAACTGAGGTTCAGTGAGGTTTGTCACATCAAATAAATTCTAAAATAATGTGTGTTGAATCCCCTGCCTCCTCACCAGACTCTTCTTACAGCCTGTCCTCTTGAGAATATTTTCCTTTTAGGTCCTCTGTCCCTTCAAGTTGTTCCCATGCCTCCAGGGCTTTCTCAGGGGCCTCTCTCACCTAGACAACTCTCCCAACCCCAAGACTCCAGACCCCCACCTTTATCAATTCCTAGTCATTTTTCAAACCTGAAGTCAAGTGTAATTTCCTCAAGCAAGACTTCCCTAACCTGCAAGAGAGATTAGACCTCCCTTCCACCTCTCATAGTATGCTATACACTTCTTCAAGCTACTTACCAAAATTTTCAGTAACTCAGTTGATATTTATTTATTTAATGTGTGTTTATTCTGGGCTAGAATGTAAGTTCTATGAGGGCAGGGATTGAGTCTGTCCTGCTCACTGCTGTATCCTCATGATGTAGCACAGGGCCTTGTATTAGCTGAAAGAGTAAATAGATGAATAAATAAATAGATAACCTAAAATTCAATTGCAAAGTTCAGTTTTGACTCCAGACTACCTACCTTTAACTGGTAAGCTGGGCTAACTTTTTTTTTTTTTTTGCTGGGCTAACTTCTTAGAACAAAACCACTTAGCTCATACGGATGTAAGGAGCACAAATCTAATTCTAGGATGAGTTCTAATTGCTTCTGGGATATTAAAGCACTAGGAACAAAGCTTTGATTTCAAAATATCATTATGTTAATGATCACCAATATAAATAATTTTTAAATTTTTGGTGAGACAAAACTACATTAAATTAGTCAATGCCTTGTTGTTACTACAAGAAGGTAAAAGGGGTTTGCATTCAGCATGGTGACACTCTTGCAGCAGAGATTCAATCTCCCATTCAGAAAAACTCTAGATAACCAAGAAGGGGTCAGATTCTTTAGAATTATCTTTATTTTGTATAGTGCAACAAATGCCTACTGTCTTATATGGTCCTCATTTGCCAATGTTGGAACAAGAAATATATATTGTTCTCAGCACAGAAAGATTAATTGTGACTCTAACCACTCAGACCAATATGGTTGCTTGTGACTTCCCATGAAAACAATGTGTGGATACTGGTTGTAGGCTACAGCACAAGTTAGCATTCATTTCTGTGGATTATTGCCACCGCCATGTATCTGAAGACTAACATGAGAAATAAAATAAGAAAGGAAGACACAAAAGTCTATTTTTTATATATAATAAAGCCAAATATAAAGGTTGATGTAAAGGTGCCTGGCTGGCTCCTTTCATAGAACATGTGACTCTTGATCTTGGACTCATGAGCTCAAGCCCCACGTTTGGGTATAGAGATTACTTAAAAAAAAAAAGAAAAAAAAGATTGAAGTAAAGTCCATGGAATAATAATTTCTGGCAGCACAGGGAAGCTTATCTAGAACAAAGGTTTTATCAGTTTCAATTTGGAGGGAAACTTCTCAAAATATCTAGAGCATCGATAGTATCCACCTAAATGTTTTTAAATGTTAAAATATTTATAATTATTACTAATTTTTATTGCATACTGGTTGTGATAATACTTATAGGGCAAATACATGGCACAAAAGAGTTGTTTTATTTTGTGTTTAATGTACATTTACAATATAGTGACATAGCTTATGTGATGTCTGTGGCAGTTATCAGTGTAGTCTCACAAATCCAAATTTTCGCTTCAGTATGTTTGTTCTCAGCAAGGGGACACTTCCCGCATTTTCTACCTTATGGCGAGTATGATTTTAAATTTTGTCGATAGAGGGTGCTAGAGAGACACTGCAGGGGGAAGGGAGCTTCTCTTTTCCTGGTTAGGATAAATGGTATTTTGTTTTTTTCTTGCTCTTGCCACACTGTCAGGCAAAGGGCAGGTGTGTAGGGACATTTGGTGTTGCTTTGCTTTATCTGTGCACCCAGAGCACACAGTTCCTTGGTGACCATGCAGCCCCAGTCCAGAGGTTCTTTTTTCCTTTTTCTTTTTTTATTTAATTTTTCTCCTTGCATGATATCTGTAAACTAGCTTTAACTCAGGCGATCCAACAAACCTCACTGTTCAAACTAGGTCTGAACACTATCCTGGCACAGGTTGGAATATATCCTAAGTATGTCCTTCTTTGGTACATTTCCTTAGCTCTAGGAGAAGGTGGAGGAGCCCTTTAGAACATACTCTTTTCATTTATAGTTATGATTTTATCATAGCTTAATAATTCTTAATATTAAACTTCCCCTATTTAAGTTACTGTGTGGCTCTATCTCCTAATTGGACCAAGACAAATACTTAGTCCATACAATATAATGAAGAACATCTTAAAAACTTGCAACGTTTTTTTTTACTTTGTAAATGATTACAATAGTTGATATGCATATATATGTATATATGTATATATATATATATACACACACACACACATATATATATACATATGTATATACACATATATAAGTCATATTAAGTTCTTGATAAAAAATCCAGGTCAGAATTATTAACTTTTTAAATAAAAACATTACACACATCATGGTCATATGCTTTATTTCACTGCATCCCAGAGAAAAGCTGTGGCTTTATATATAAATAGGCATCATACTTTTCCACTGTGAGAATTCTATTATTTAAAGGTAAATATGAAAACTACCCCTTTCACTTAAATAGTGACCTTTGTAAATATGCACATATTAAAAAATTGATATTCAATTTCTGAATTTATGATTCTTATCGAAGACCAAGGAGAAAGAATAGCATGAGTATTTTCTTATAAGTTATTAAAGAGGTAAATTTTTATTAAAATTGTATTAGAACAACTGATTTACAATCCACTTTTAATTATTAGAGCGATTTAACTGTCTCTCTATTAGCTATCATCCAGCAGCTGTCCTCTAACTAATATAGGACTTGGTAGTGGCAGGAAGAGTTTAGGTTGGATACAAGTGGGAGACTAAAAGCCAACACTGAGATAAAATCAGTTCTTGCAAATTGAACAAGAATCGAGTGATGGAAATCCAGCCAGACAGGCAAAGCATTTTATCTGGAGAATACAATGGTGAGCACTAAACAATAATGGGTCATGACAGGTGGATAGACAGGCAGGCCACACACTAGGTCCAGGAATACCAGCAAGAGTGTAAGAGTTAGGTGTTAAGTAACTTAAAACTAAGTTAAGGCAGCTAAATACTAAAGTAAAGATTCTAGAGAGAATTACAGAACACCAAAGAAATTGGAGAAAATTAGCATAATTTCCACTGCAAGGCTAAAATTTTCATAACAAGATTTGAATATAGAATCTCCAAGAATAGAGTGGGACACAATCCTGGGTGAATAGGGGAAATGTGCAGGAAATCCAAACCAGGACCCAGGCATGAGATTAAACAAGGGACAGAGACTCAGTTACTTGATATAGAATATAGGATGGCTTCATCTCAAAAACCAAACTTGGAAGGAGAAGTGATCACAAGAAAAGAGTGCAGTTATCAAAGAGTTACCTCAGTGCAGAAATGCAAATCTGCTTGCTTGGAACTTATAAATTTCTCTGAATAAAGTCTTCCTTGATCCTGGGGTTGGATTGACTGTAGCTCAGAAGACAGTGTGAAATTAAGTGCTTTTCATTCTAGTTATAAGGGATGACAGTGAATGGGGGCAGAGAAATAGGTAGGGCATTAAGTCTTTATCACAGAAATAATGTATTTCTATTTTTTAAATGAATGTTTATATGTAACAAAAAATTAGAGGATTTTAAAAAATCAAACTTAAAGAAATACATTGGATAATAGTTTTAGCAAAGAAAATGCTCTAATAGTGGGAGTAAAAGCCATTTGGGTCCCCTTGGTACCACCAACTCAGGAGATTTTAGTTGTAAACAAGCAGAAGGATGATGCAGTCTTTTGGTATAATTAAAACTGCATAAACCACTGTAGGTGTGTTCCTCGAATGGTTTGCCAAGTATCTTTCCAGGTCTACTACAGCTACTGCACAAATTGATGGGCATGAATAGTTACGTCCTTAATGTGCACATCATTGAGAGGTTGACATGTCTTCTCATTCACTGGTAACTTCTCTAATTCATCTAGAGTCTTCAGAACATCTATTACCTTTCCAAATACTGTATATTTCATGTCCAAATGTGACTGCTTGCCATAGGTGAAGAACTGAGATCCACTGGTGTTTGGGCTGTTATTACCCATAGATACGACACCTCTAACATTGTGCTTAAGAAAGTTGCTGTATTGATTCACATATTGTTTGCCCCAGATACTGTACCTCATCTTCCCATACCTGTCAGATCTCCTGTTTCAACCATAAAACCCTTGATATTTCTATGCAATATACAGTCATTGTAGTAATTATTGGTACTAAGAGCCAAAAAAATTCTTGCAAGTTTTGGGTGACCTCTCACAGAAGCCTTCTATTTTAATATCACTTACATCTGTAATCAGTGTCACTGACATTTTTAGTCTTGATAGTTTCAGGAACTACTGTTGTTAATTTCTCACAGTCTTATCAAGAGAAGTTAGAAAATGAGTCTCACTTCGGGTACCACAGGTGTTGTTAAAACAGAAAAGATGTAATCGCAGATGCTTGTGATTCGAAATTACTGTCTTCAGGCTACCCTGCATTTCTATTTTGAAGTCCACTAAAAATTAGAATTCACCTATGCTTATTGTCTTGTTATGTGGGCAGAGTCTCAAAATATTAAATAGCAGAAGACAATCAGGTAAAAGGAAAGAAACAGAAGGACGGAAAAAAAAGCATGTTTGACTTTTATAAAGTTGATTACTTGATTTCTGAACATTGTAAGATAGCATTATACAAAAAAATGCACTCCATTAGGATGATGAGGTACAGTGGAAATAAAAGGGAGATATGGGCTCTGGTTTTGCACCGCAATTCTCCCCTTACACTATTGCATAAACTTGTACAAATCACTTCATTTCTCCTTGCCATAATTTTATCTGTTAAAGATTGACCTTTAAAGGAGAAGGTATATGTTCTAGATCTCTATTGTGGAACAAAAGACCACAAAACTTAGTAGTAAAACTCCTACAACCATTCTACTGTATCACACAAATTTTGTGGGTCAGAACTTCCAGCAGAGATCTGTTGCATAATCCTACTGTTTCATGTGGTGTAATAGAGGCCACTTGATGATATTCAACCATTAGATAGTGTGGATTAGAAGCTGCAAATTGCATACTTACACATATGGTGACTTGGAGGGTACATCTGAAAGGCTGAGTTCAGCTGGAATTATCAACAAAATGCCTAATGTGGCCTCTTCAGTATCACATCTGCAGAGTAGTTAGATTTCTTATATGGTAGGTCAGGGTGTCAAGTGAAGAAGGTGAAAGTTTCATGATATTAGACAATCTAACACCACTTCTGCCATGCTCTACTGGTTGAAGCAATCTCAATCACGTACATATTCAAGGGGAGGGATCATTGACCTGCATAAAAGAAGTTTCAAATAATTTGCTTTCATGCTTAAACCACTGGAGTACAAGCCCTACAACAGTATTGATCTTCTCCTTCATCATGCAAGAACCACCAAAAGTCTCATTCTATTATGTTACGAAGCTCAGGTTCAAGGTCCAGGATCACAGCATTTAAATTATATCTAGCTATAAAAATATCTTGGTTTAGGGTATTTTTCCCCCTTGGATAAAGTTACTCTTAGACTGTAGACCTGTGAAATGAAAAGACAAATGATCTGTCCCCTTGGGACAAATGAATGTCCCAAGATGAAGCAGGCATAGGATAATCATAGTAAATATTCCTTTTCCAGAACAGAGAAAATAAGACAATCACTATCCTATAGCAATTCTTAAATATAATCGGGCAGATATTTTCATTTCCCAATTGAGGTTTAGTCTTGGACTTTGGGTTATAATAATTCTACATGGCTTTGGTCCTGCCCTCTGAAAACTTCCTTTTCCATAAAATCTGTTTTCTGTAAAATTTGGTTTTCTTAGAATGTTTCTTGTATATAGAATTTTGGTTATCTCTAGGCCTTTCTTTTTTTTTTTAACTCTTTCTGTCCTGTTCAATGCTAATATAATTCCTTAAAAATCTCATGAGCCTTTTGTGTGTCAATTCCTAATCTGTTCCATTAGACAAAACCAAACCCATAAATCTTTTTGAGGTAAATCCTTCTCTATCTTGGTTTTCCTGTGAAGCTGTTGTTTGTGCACCAAGCACTATTGTCTGTCTTAGAGCATCTAATATGGCATGCCCTTTTTCTTTTTGTTACTGAGAGGGTACATTTGATACTTCCTTAAATCCTTCTGAAGTCTTAAGGGATCTTACAACCACAGGGTATGTTCTACTGGCAGTGCATTAGATGTTATCTCTACCCTGAGACCATCTCTTACTTTGAGGACCACTCGCTGGTTGGAATGGTTGTCCTAAGCCCTTTACATTCACTCCATATTCTATTAGCAGTTGATTATTTCATTTCTCTTTTCTCTCATTTTTAAAAAGACAACTGGGGGAAACAAGGTAGCATCTTCAACACTTCATCCAGAAATCATCTTAACTAGATTATCAAGTTTATTAAGTACATTATATATTTTCCAGGTTACCTGGGTAGAAGTAGTACCAAACTTTCTACCACCTCCTAGTAATTTTTTTTTTTTCAATCTCTTCAAGTCCTCTATAGTATTCATTTTAAGCCTTGTCAGGCTTTTGCCTGTTGCCCTGTCCCCAGACCAGAGCCATACATTTTAGATTTTGTAATGTTAGCACCTCACTTTCATGGACCAAAGTCTGTTTATCTATTGGTGCAGTAAAAATAAAAACAAGACAAAAACTATCCAAAAGTTAGTTGCTTAAACAACAATCACTTTATTATATCTCATAATTTTATGAATCAATAATGTAGCAGTACTCAGATGGGTGAGTCTCCTCTTTCATGTAGTTTTGATGGAAGTCACTCAGGGCTATTCAGTTGGCAGAAGGGCTGGAATGGAGGATCCAAAAGAATTCCAGTCATGTGATGTCTCATTGGGAATGGCAGAGGCTAAACTCAGCTCCAGTCATCACTCAGATTATGTACAGGTGGCCTCTCCAGCATGCAACCACGTCAGTGTGTGGAGCATCTCACAAGGAGTACCTCAGAGCTTGAACAGCAAGGGCTCTAGCTATCACCTCTTGATGGGAGGAGTGAAAAGAATGTGTGGTCTTGGTTTAAAAATGCCAAAATTGGGCTAGCTGATCACTCATATCCTTTTTGTTTCTAAAATATCTATTTCAAAAGCAACAATAAAAATTTAGAATGGTTATGAAATAAAAGGGAAAACATTTTAACTTTTCACAAGTTATAAGCATCTAAACCTGCTGAAGCATTAAATAGTCTACAGCATTCATCTCTCAAAAGATTTAATTCCAAAGATAACTGTAGGTGATAAAGACATTTATAGCTGAGATTGGATGGAAAATATCTAAAAATATATAACTTTATATCTATTTTTCTATAAAAAATGGCTGCATTGCTTATTACCTCTTGTCATGAAATGGTTTTCTCCACTAAAGCCTATAAACAAAACTGAAACACTTCATTCTTAAAGTTGTATTTTCAGCTATTTTGATAATATGTAAAAGATTATTGCCAGGGAAGTTTTAAATGTAATTTGTTACTTAAGATAAAGTTATCCAAATCAATAAACGATATTCTCCTCTTGATATGGTTCTGTGTGGTACCTGAAATAATAAAGCCATAGAGATGGGAATAATCTTAGAAATCATCTTGACTAAATCCTTTCAGCCACAGATGAAAGAACCAAGCCCTGGAGGGACTATGAAGCTTGTCCAAGGTCTCTTAGCTGGTTAAAGGGTAGAGTCAAGGGTGACCACAATGCTAACAGTTACAATGGTGCTCTTGAGAGAAATAAGCTTCTCAAATGATACAACTATTCCTTTGCAGTTTATGCCCTCATTAATTTCCTTTTACACCTTTTTCTTCATCTATTGTACATAATGTTTAGAGCAACCTTACTGAGTTGAAACAATTCTAATCAGACTGAATCAGTAAAAATTTCCTGTTTTGACATATTTTAAAAAGAAGAACAGTAATAGATAACATAAATATAAACGTATTTCTAAAAATAGTGAGGTGCTGGTAAAGAAAAAAAAGGTAAGTTTAATGTTTTATTTCTTTCATCCAGTACCTAAGGAATGATGGATTTTCTGTATAAAAAGCTATCTTAGAGCCTATCTGCCTTTTTGTCCCAATTTGTAAATATCTTCTGAACCATTCTGAAATGCAAGCATATCACTTGGGTTTGAACACTTATAGTGATAGGTGCTCATTATTTCTAAGAAGAAAAGAGAAAATTTTGGTATAATAATTATAATCTTTATTATATACTATCTTTTAAAAGACTAAGATCTGTCTCTGACGGTATAGATATCTTTAATACAGGCTTGGTCTATATGCCATCACAGAATATGTCACCATTTTCTTTTAAGATGAACATGTTCAAATATTTGAGGAAAAGCATGAAGTTGTGACTAAGTGTTTCATAATTTAAATACACACAATTCTCTCCATTGGCAAAGATTCTAGAATAGAATGAATGCAAATTGATGGTGATAACCTATGCTGGGCATCCAGCTAAGAGGACAGCATTATGGATTACATGTACTTCACCTCTACTTTATTTCTCTCTATTCCTCTAACAGAATGCTTTTATCACTTCTGTTTATTTTTTAAATTTTATATATCTTTATACTTTGCATATAGGTATATAAAACTGAGATTTATATATTTTTAGAAATGGTTGTGTTTTCCTGAAATTGTACATTAAGGAGGCAGTATTTTTCATAATAAGATTTGAAAAGTGAGACCTTGTAGAATACCCACGAGTTTGAGATATATGGCAAAATGGGAGGTCAGAGATACTTAAAGCCTGAGAAGAACCCAACCCACTGATGGCTTTGAAGATGGAGTGAGGAGGCCACAAATCAAGAAATGCAGGGACACAGGAGTTCCAATTCAAGATGGTTCCCATTTAACGAGGCTCTTGAACTCACCGCCTCCCATGGACACACTGAATCTACATCTATGTATGGAACAATTTCCTCTGAAAGAAATCCAGAAACTAGCTGAGCAACTCCTATACATCAGGTGAACAAGAAAAAAAATAACACAGCAAAGTGGGTCTTGACACACCCTCGATTACTGGGAAAAACAAAGAAGGCTGCTTGGACAATTGCAAAGGTTTGCGAGGCAACCAAGAGTTAGGGCTAGGCTGATTAAGTTTAGGCAGTATGTCTCAGATACCATGATCCCACAGATTATACAGTACTGACTGGATGAAATTATTGCAAATAAACAGTTCTAACCTGGGGACAAAGATTGCATTTGTAGAACCATACTTCTAATCACTTTGATGATTTTTTTTTTAAATAAGTGGGTTTTCATTTTGATGGAAGAAAAGTAGTTTTAAATTGAGAAGAATAATGTAGTGTACTCATAAAACCTACATATGAAGTAGTCGTCTGTGAAAGTTATTACTTTGAGTAAGTAGGTGTTGGCATTGTCTGCCCCTTTAATGCTATGAGCATTCTGGAATCATTGCATTTACTAAGACTATAATATCGACTGATCTTTGTCCTCACTGCATTATCCCAGGACTTTAGGGAGGTCAAGAATATAGTAGATTGAGGGATAAGTCCAGATTATAGTAATACCTTCAGTTACCCTATGTTAGCATGTTTCCCCAAGTTAACTGCATTCATTCTTGGTATATGTATCCTTTACAGCATTTCTCACATGCTTGAGGGTTGTTTGTCTGTGGATCTGTTATCCTACATTACAAAATTTCCTTAAGGGTAAGGATTCTATTTTATACATCTTTGTAACTAGTCAAGTGAGTCTAGTTAAGTGAAAAGCAGTTATTTTAAATCAATTATTGCACTTAATATTTTAATGCTTTTGTAATATTTAAAGTCATTTTAAAAATCTGTTGCCCAGAAGTAGACATGTAACTTCATTTAAGATCTGACCACTACATGATATTACTGAATCATCCTCTCCCTTCAAAACCTCAAGCATATATTTTGTTTCACTGTCATAAGGGTTATATGCATATATAGTAGTTTTAGAATGTTTTTATTTTTTATTATTTTTTAATGTTTCAAGTTTTTATTTAAATTCTAGTTAGTTAATATTGAGTATAATGTTAGTTGCAGGAGTAGAATTTAGTGATTCATATAATACCCAGTGCTCATCACAAGTGCACTCCTTAATACCCATCACCCATTTAGCCCATCCCCTGACCCACTTCCCCTCCAGCAACCCTCAGTTTGTTCTCTATAGTTAAGAGTCTCTTTTATGGTTTGCCTCCCTCTCTCTTTCTCTTTTTTCTTTTTTTCCCTATGTTCATCTGTTTTGTTTCTTAAATTCCATATGTGAATGAAATCATATGGTATTTGTCTTTCTCAGACTTATTTCGCTTAGTCTCTAGCTTCATCCACATTGTTGCGAATGGCAAGATTTCAGTCCTTTTTATGGCTGAGTAATAACCCATTGTAGATATATACCACATCTTCTTTATCCATTCATCAGTTGATGGACCTCTGGGCTCTTTCCATAATTTGGCTATTGTTGATAATGCTGCTACAAACATCAGGGTGCATGTGCCCCTTCAGATCAGTATTTTTATATCCTTTGGGCAAATACCTACTAGTGCAATTGCTGGGTCATAGGGTAGCTCTATTATTAACTTCTTGAGGAACCTCCATACTGTTTTCCAGAGTAGCTATACTGGTTTGCATTCCCACCAACAGTGCAAGAGGGTTCCACTTTCTCTGCATCCTCACCAACATCTGTTGTTTCGTGTGTTAAGTCCATCTGGTCCACTGTGTTATTCAAAGCCATTGTTTCTTTGTTGATTTTCTTTTGATGATCTGTCCATTGCTGTAAGTGGGTGTCAAAGTCTCCTACTATTATTGTATTATTATCAATGGGTTTCTTTAATTTTGTTATTGTTTTATATATTTGGGTGCTCCCAAGTTGGGGGCATAAATATTTACAATTGTTCTATCTTCTTGTTAGATAGACCTCTTTATTATGATAGTGCTTTTCTTCTCTTCTTACAGTCTTTGGTTTAAAATCTAGTTGGTCTGATGTAAATATGGCTACTCTGGCTTTCTTTGGATGTCCATTAGAATGATAAATTGTTCTCCAGCCCCTCACTTTCAATCTGCACTTGTCTTTAGGTCTAAAGTGAGTCTCTTTTAGGCAGCATATAGATAGGTCTTGTTTCTTTATCCATTCTGATACCCTGTGTCTTTTGATTGGAGCATTTAGTCCATTTATATTCAGAGTGATTATTGATAGATATCAATTTGGTGCCATTGTATTACCTATTAAGGCATTGTTTCTGGAGATTTTCTCTGTTCCTGTTTTAGTTTGTGTCGCTTTTGGTCTTTCTTTCACACTCAAGAGTTCCCTTTAATATTTCTTGAAGGGCTGGTTTTTGTTTGTCTGGGAAACTTTATCTCTCCTATTCTGAATGATAGCCTTGTTGGATAAAGTATACTTGGCTGCATATTTTTACCATTCAGCACATTAAATATATCATGCCACTCTCCTCTGGCCTGCCCAGTTTCTGTGGAGAGATCTGCTACTAACCTTGTTTGTCTTCCCTTGTGAGGGATTTCTTTTCCCTTGCTGCTTTCAGGGTTCTTTCCTTATCTCTGTATTTTGCAAATTTTACTACAGTGTGTCTTGTTGTTGGCCTGCTTTTGTTGATTTTGATGGGAGTTCTCTGTGCCTCCTGGATTTGGATATCTGTTTCCTTCCCTAGATTAGGGAAATTTTTGTCTATAATTTGTTCAAATAAACCTTCTGCCCCTTTTCCCCTCTCTTCTTCTTCTGGAACTCCTATGATATAAATGCTGTTACCCTTCATCAAGTTGCTAAATTCCTTAAGTCTACATTTGTGATCCAATATTTTTCTTTCCCTCTTCTTTTCAGCTTCATTATTTTCCATAATTTTATCTTCTATATCACTGATTCATTTCTCTGCTTCTTCCATCCTTGTGGTCTTTACATCCAGTCCGTTTCACATCTCGGTTATAGCATTTTTCATTTCAGCCCATTAGTTTTTAGTAAGGGATTCCTTGGTGTCTTCTACACTTTTCTTAAGCCCAACTAGTATCCTTATGATTGTTGTTTTTAAATTCTGGATTTGGCGTATTACTTATATCTGTTTTGATTAGATCCCTGGCCATGACCTTTTCGTGTTCTTTCTTTTGGGATGAATTCCTCCATCTTGGCATTTTGTCTAGGTCTCTTCTCTGTGTTACAAAAGCCTGATATATTTCCTGCTTCTAGAGTAATGGTTTTATTAAGAAGAGGTCGTATACTGTCCAGGGCCTGATACTTCAGGAAGTGTTTGTGGTGTATGCTGTGTGAACTCTGCTATTATGTTTTGGCTGCTCTTTCCCTCAGGGGGTCAGTCCTCTGAAGAGTTTCTCCTTGCCTACAGTGGGGAATGTTAGGACCTTGTCCAGGGTGTGGTGAGTTTTAAATAGGTGTGCTCTGGTCTGCTTGTTAAAAGATCCTATTTCCACTAGAGCTGAAGCTTTGCAGCACTCTATGATCAGACTTGGTGCGTGTGGGGAGTTTGTGCTGGTCTCCTGGGGGAGGGGCCAGCTGCTCTGTCTCTCAGGCACATTTGCCCAATAAAGAAGCACCTGCAGAAAATAGGGGGGTGGAACATGGTGTAAGTGGCTAGGCCTCTGTTGTTTGTGCTGCTCTGCTCACTGAAGTCAGTAGATGCTGATGGTTGGGAGAGAAAAGAAATGACACGAGCACTCTCACTTGTCCTTAGAGAGGGGGGATTCATGGGTGCTGCTCTCCAGGAAACCCTCACAGAAGAGAAAACACTCCCTTTGTGTGTGCCAGGCATCCCTCAGAGCCCTACCTTCACCCTGTGTCTGGGCCATCTGCCTGCCCAGCAGTGCAGTGCACGTGTGTTTTATCTCAGGCACACTGGCTGAGTTTCAAAACTCCAAACTTTAGGGACCTGGAGTGGCATGGACCTGTGCCGGTCCTCTGATGGAGGGTCTTACTGCACTGGGGCTGATGCTGGTTTTTCCCAGAAGGGCAGTCACACCAATGTGCAGGAGCTTGGGATTTAGAGTAAAGCACAGCAAAAGCCCGAGTCCAGGTTAGCCACCCTCAGCAGGTGTCTCTGCCCTATGCTTAAGGGACAGGGGAGTGCAATGGTGCCTGCTGGCTCTTTTGTGCCCTGAGTGGCAAAGCCACCTCTCCCGGATGCACTCCAAGAAGAGGGAAAGGTCTCTCCCCATGCATCTCAGGGGATCCTCAAATCGCACCATATGCCCCTGGGCCTCTGCCCTCCTCCACAGGAGCACCGCTGTGGCAGGCCCCACACCAGGTGATTGCATGGACTTCTAAAACTTCAGTCTTTGAGCTCTGCTGGTTGTAAATACTCATGATAATCACCCCCTTTCATTTTCCCAGTCAATGATTTTGGGGAAGTGTTTTTCTTGTGCGAGCCCCTGCATGCTGCTCTCTTTCTTTCTCTCTCTCCTTTCTCCATGATCTGGGCTCCCTCCCCTCTGCAGCACTCATGATCCTCCCCCCACCCCAATCATGTCTCTGCACCTCCTACCTTCCACTATTTGGCCTCTTCTTGCCCACTAGTTGTGCAATTTGTTCTTTCGGGCCTCAGATCGATTTCTTGGGCATTCAGAATGATTTGATATTTCCCTGACTGTGTTTGAGGGACAAGACAAGCATATGGTCCTCCTATTACTCTGCCATCTTCTAACCCACCTACATTTTTAACATTTTTTTAAATTTCATATTACACTATTCACAGTTAACTAAAATTCTCAGATTTTATTTCCATGAGATTTTTTCATGCCTTTTCATCATATGTTTCTCAATTTTCTGTAAATTTTATTTAATACCACCCATTCATTCTTCTATAAATTTATTCCTTGGTAATAGAGTAATATAACTTAAATGTTTTATTTCCTTTTATTCTCCATCAAATATTTCTAAGTTTTAAGTCTTCCATTTACCTTCCAAAAGTTGAAACCCAAACTTACTACCTGCAGACAACCATGTCCATTAGAGATGAGTATTCTCTTTCATTGGGCACATGTAAATTTCTTTTAGCATAGAGATGGACTTTTGTGATATTGCTTTGTAAAGTGCTATATACATCAGGTATCCTAAAATAAATGTTTGATCTTAGAATATTGGATTTTTGGTAAATGTCAGATTGGAATGGAAAATAATATAGTAATTTGTGACTGATTTAGGATATGGGTGGCAGGCATAATTTCTCATTTCTGTGCCTAGATACTTAGAGATAAGCTTTTCTGGTTTATCTTTTAAAATTTCACACAAATCTTTTCCTTGTAAATGCAGGTGAATATTTACCCTCTTTAAATAATGCACAGATGATGAACAGAAAAATTAGATAAATATACCATCCTCAAAGTCTCAGTTATAAGTAATTCTGATATCAAATTCAATATATTAAGAAAAATGTGATTATAGGGCGCCTGGGTGGCTCAGTTGGTTAAGCGACTGCCTTCGGCTCAGGTCATGATCCTGGAGTCCCTGGATCGAGTCCCACATCGGGCTCCCTGCTCGGCGGGGAGTCTGCTTCGTCCTCTGACCCTATCCCCTCTCATGTGCTCTCTGTCTCTCTCATTCTCTCTGTCTCAAATAAATAAATAAAATCTTTAAAAAAAAAAAAAAAAAAATGTGATTATATAGCCAAGAGATCCAGCTGAATAGTACTTTTTTTTTTTTTTGAAAGCTATGTATTTTTGGAAGCACCCTTCTTCAATGATATTTGCTGATTAGTTTCCCAAGTTTCCCTTGCATTTCTGTTATTTTCCATTAGAGATCTATTTGCCCATTCTCCTGTACCCGTTAACACTTGTGATTCCACATGAATTTTCTTCACTACCTCACCACAAAATAAATACAAATTTTTTTCACTGTTGTATCCACACAATTATATAATAATGATAGAATTACTAAGATAGCTCCCTTTCTCATAACTATGAGTCACTCTCAAATATTTTTTTTTAGCCAGTTACTACAAACTGATGGGAAAACAATTTACCACAAACTCTAATAGATAATTTTCAGGGAAACTAATTCCTAAAATGTGTAACTGTTACTTTAGTATGCGTTTCTTTTCTACCATTATGATCATTATCTTTGCTTGGATTTTATATATCTATATATTAAGAGCCTGAAAAGAGTATGTTTTTCTTTTCACTTATTTTTATAAGTTGGGAAGACACTGATTCTCTTTTAATGTCATTTCCTTTCTATATAAAGGAAATGTTAATTTAGATCCTTTAAAGGAATTAGCTCTCAAAGTTATTCAGAAACTTTAGGAGTGAAGTTGCATTTTTTAAATTTTCAGTTAAAATATATTGAATTAGACTGAAATAGTGAGGGGCAAGGCAGGAAGCCAAGAAATTCTCAGTACTATGATTGATTACACACACTAGTACCTCACTGAACAACTTGAGTTCACTAGGTCTACCTTCATATTTCTGTTTTTGTATGTGTACCTTTACTACCTGAAATGCACTAGTAAGCATCCCCATCGCTCATCTATAAGTGCTACTCTGTGTAGTTAATCCCTCTAGTCCTTAAGACTCAACTCAGCCATCACTTTTTCCAAGAAGCCCTATTATGACTTACGGGCTTCTATAGAGCTCCTGTGTTTGTTGTTGTTGTTGTTGTTTCTGTTGTAGCATTGTCTCAATCTATTGTAGTAATTCATTTATTTTCTGTTCCTTTCCCTTATCCCCATTAGACTATGAATACCTTGAGAGCAGGATTATGACTTATTTCTAAAATCTTGTTTTTCCCCCTCCATTTTACCCAAACTCATGTGACCAAAGATTCTGAAGGAGCATGTGTCCAATATGATTTGTTCAATTCCCCATGCTTGATCTCAACAGCATTTTCCCTCAAATTTCTTTCTTCCTTTAGATTCTATGGCACTAAACTTTTCTGATGTTTCTTTACCATCTGTGTTTTTCTACTCATCTTCATTTTCTGGTTCTTCTGCTTCCAAGGGATTATAATTATTTCATCCATTGGCTCAACATTCTATCAAACACTCTTCTAGGTCCTAAGAATTTAGAGCACAAAATAATAATTAAAAGAAGAGTTCCTTAGGACTCTCTTTTAGTCCCTCTCTTTATCCTTATTTTATCCTCAGACGCTCTCATTAGTGTCTATGGCTTCCAATGTCATGTACATGTTTAGGATTTTGAGGATAGATCTCAATTCTAAAATTAAAGTGATCTGTTCAAATTCCTATTTAATATTTCTGCAAAGAATTCTCATAAAGAAGATACCTCAAACTAAATTCATATTTCTTCCATAAAATATTCTACCTTTTACAGATAAAATTAAATCAAGGTAACCATTCATTAAAATAGTGGGTTTTTTAAATTGAGTAAGTTTGAATTATATAGAATTCATTATTACTCTGTCATAATGAAAAGGACCTTGAACTTGGATTCTGTGCCTAAGTTGGCAGGCTTTATCAGTAACTAGCATGGTAACCCTGGAGACTTCTCACAATTTTATTTTATTTTTTGCCTGTAAAATATTTCACATGTCGTCTAAGATGTAAATTTTTGTTTGTATGTTTCCATGATCCTAAGGGCTATTGTATTTTTTTTTTTTTAAAGATTTTATTCATTTATTTGACAGAGAGAGAGATAGCGAGAGCAGGAACACAAGCAGGGAGAGCAAGGGAGAGGGAGAAGCGGGCTCCCCGCTCAGCAGGGAGCCCGATGTGGGGCTCGATCCCAGGACTCTGGGATCATGACCTGAGCTGAAGGCAGACACTTAACGACTGAGCCACCCAGGCGCCCCAAGGCTATTGTATTAATACTGTAATGACATTTGGGAAAAGAATGAAAATAAAAGCACAGAATCTATGAATTTCTAGGTGAGTTTATGTAGGCCTGCTCATCAGATGATCTTGATTTCTCATTGTTTCTTCCTCTTTTCTGTGGTTTGAACTTTTAATATATGTCCCTTGATCTCATACCTTTTCTCCATTCCAAACACATAGAATAAAACAGGGAAATATGACTTGCTACTAATTTCTGTATGACCACATATAATTTCCATTATTATTAGCAATCTAAGAAGACAGGCTCAACAATTATTTCCTCCTAGTGAAAAATTAACTTGGCATTTAATAGAAACTATTTCCTTGAACCGTTTTCACATGATTTCTGAACATTGATCCTATTTCTGAAAGAGCTTTTAGAGGACAATATGTCATTTTCCTTTGCCATAATTTGATGTTGAAACCTATTAACACATACACAGCCATTTTTTTCAGTAGTCAAAAATGCACCTGAATTTGAATTTTTTGTGTTTCCTCAAAAACAACTATGCTGGAAACATCCAGCTCAATATTTGTTTAGGAGATGAGTTATTGTTACAGAAACAACCATATGTAGATCAACTGAGTATAAGCACTAACCCAAATACACGATGTGCATATGTAGAGTCCAGCAGTAGTAACCTCATTATTAGTTTAAGGAAGACAGGTAGTGAGGAAAAAGAAAGCAGCTATGCAAAAGGCAGGGAAAATTCAGCCGAAACTGAGAGAAGTGGGGAAGGGATGAGTGACTTAGAATCAAAAGAGCTGGTAATCTGTGGAGGAAAGGTGGCTTGGATAGAATGTCTGATTCTGGTAGGTGGACCCCTGTCATTCTGAGTGCTCTGGTAAGTGGTGAGGATATTATGTTACCTTTGAGAGATTTGTAGTCCTCTTGAGGAAATGCAACATACTGCTTTTATTTCTACTTACATTTAGTTCTACTCTTATTCCTTCACTTCCTAATCTAAGGAATAGGAAGTACTTTTCAGATTTTGTAGAAAGAACAGTAAATGAAGTCTGGCAATGATGACCAATTCTACCACAAAACCTATCACTGAAGACCAAATTTCTGCACCGTGAAAAAGCGTATAGTTCTATGAAAGCTGTGGTGAAACTTGTTTTATTTTTCTCTTTATCTTTTTGATCAACAATAAATTTAAGATTTTTTGTTGTTGTTTATCTTCTTTTGTCTGGTTTGGTCATTATTATAAAATAGTGCCTTGGGCACCTGGGTGGTTCAGTCAGTTAAACATCTGCCTTCAGCTCGGGTCATGATCCCAGCGTCCTGGAATCAAGTCCCACATTGGGCTCCTTGCTCAGCAGGGAGTCTGCTTCTTTCTCCCCCGCTTCCCTTGTGCTCTCTCTCTCTCAGATAAATAAATAAAATCTTTAAAAAAATAATACCTATACTTACAGGAAGTCAACATATATACATATATGCTATTATGGATTGTTACAGTATCAATTCTCATGGATAAAAGGGGATTATAATAAAATGTTTTATGATTTTTAGCTTTCATATTCAGTCAAATATATTTATTGGTTACTATTAAAAAGGGAAATATTTTAACTACTTAAGAGTATCTAATAAAGATTATACCTCATAATTTCCCTCATGGAGATTTTAGTCAAATAACATCATATAAAGAATTGGTCATGCAAAGATTGAACATCCATATGCAATATTTAGGAACTTCCCCAATAAAACTTATTTAGAAATAAGCCAATACTTGAGTGGTTTTAGATCTTCATTTATAAAATGTGTATGCCAGGTTATTTAAAAAAAAATATTTAAGAAGATCATTTATAAATTTAAGTGAAAGCTATAAATGCCTTATGAAAGAGTGAAAGAATGTTGAATTTTGAATAAAGAAAAAAATAATGTTCTCATTATGGCTATTTCACTTACCTAGCTAAAGGATTCTGAGATTTATGACCTTTCAATTTCAGGTTTTCTTAACTGTTAAATTCTGGTAACAATGACAGTATCAACCACACAGTATTTTACTTTGGGATACTAGTTATATTTATGTATCAGTTACCCAAGCAGTGAGAAAACATTAAATGATTTGTCATAGTAAAAGTTAACATGATGTTCTTCTAATTTTCCGAAAGGCCGCAAATCATTTTTTTATAATGTTCTTCTTCCATAGTGTTTTGTAGCCTTTGTGTGGTTTTTTTGCATAAATTAACATAAATAAGAGTGAACATACCTTCGTGGCTTTGTGTAAGATAACAACACTGGATTTTTCTATTTATTTGTCTGCTTAGAATATTTATTGAACAACTATGCTTAGGCTTTGTTTTCCTCTTAAACAGAAATGAAAGAGGAACAGTAATTTCTCACCATTTCTCAATTTTCTGTTAATCAGTTTCAATATGTTAAAATAATATTTCCAAAATAGCTTTTTCTGCTTTTAAAGTAATGCATGCTTTTAAAAGAATACATGGAAATAATAATCCTAGAAAATGCATGCCGGATCTTTCAAGTAGAAGATAATGAAGCTATTAACTAATATTTCACAACAATATGGGTATGTTTCATTTTGTCTCTGTATGTTAGGGTTTACTATTCCAGTTTTATATCCTGAAGGTCATATAATTTTTCATTTACTGGAAAGAAACTCATTAGTTTATTACATAACCTTAAACTTCAGCTATAACACATGAAAGTTCTTTAGACAATGTGCACTTTTTAAAGATTCTTTAAAAAAAAAACTACCTAGATAAAAGTTATCTGTAAGTATAAATATATTTAAATATTAAAACTATACTTTCTCTCTATCATATAACTTAAAACTTCAAGGAACTGGAGCAAAATAAGAAGTGAGTTCATATAGACAAATCTTATTTGACTTATGATGGGATTACATCTGATTGTAAATTGAAAGTATCATAATTTAAAAATGCATACACCTAATCTATCAAACATCATAGCTTAGCCTAGCCTACCTTAAACATGCTCAGAATACTTACATTAGCCTACACTTGGGCAAAATAATCTAACACAAGGTTTGTTTTATAGTAAAGTGTTGAATATCTCATGTCATTTATTGAATAGTGTACTGAAAGCGAAGAACAGAATGGTTGTATGGGTACAGAATGCTTGTAAGTGCATTCATTTTTTACTCTCATGATTATGTGGCTGACTGGGAGCTATCGCTTGCACATATACACCTCACACATAAATATACACACATATATAGATACAGAGACAATTTAGTGTATACAATATGTATGATATAATGTATATAATGTGACATAAGTGTTTATGTATAAAACACCTATTAATTTAACCCACCACAAGCTGAGACTAGTAATAGAAGTGTTTCTAAAAAAGAAGCCCAGCTTATTTGCTCTTGCAATCAGCTTTTGTAAGCTAAGTCTTTGGAATGGATTGTTCTTACCTAAAGATTAATTACCTTGTTAAGTTGTATTTATATTACCATGTAAATATTAAGTCGTTATTACTGCAAATGATTTTTATGCCCTCTGCAAAGCTTCAATAATACATTTTTTCCTGATTTGATCTAGTTATGAAACTGAACTTAAGAAGGTAATTAAAAATATGTGTACTTGAAAGATTTGAGTTCTGCCAGGTTAACCAAATCATTTAGGTAGTATTTTGCAAAGTAAAGGACCTCTGCATAATGAGCTGGTCAACATAAAGCTAAAGTTCTCCTGTGACGCTTTTGTTCTTGTAAGATGTCTTCCATGAGCTATTAAATCTGCAGAGCAGTTGTTATGTAAAACATCAACAGTCTTCTCATAGCTATATTACTGATGGTCAGAAATTCAAAAGAGACTAGAAAATGAAAGGATGGAAAAAGAGGAAGATATAACCCCAAATCCCAGAGGCTTGTATCTTTTGAGGTTTGGATAACAATTATGATGAATGGGGTAATCACACAACTACATGTACAAGTGAAGAATCAAAGATGCTATTGAGGATATTCTCAAACCAAAAAAAAGAAAAAAAGAAAACAAAGAGTTTTCCTTTTGCACTTTTATAAATTTTCAGATGAAGAATTTCTCTGGAAAATTTGTTGCCAAAGCAAATAAAAGCACTCCTAATCAGAAAGCAGGGCATTCACCCGTGCTCTGTGTCTAGTTAAGGACTGTTATGTAGGGATCTTACTAGGTAAATGTAATAACCTCACTCTCATGTAACATTAGGGAAGGCTTAGGAAACAAATACACAAATAGGGAGAGCTCAGAGAAATGCTTAAAATTTTAATATTCTACTGTGTCTCTGTGTATGTGCATGTGTACACTTGCATGAGAAGTACACACATACATAGGAGTAACTGATATCTACATTGGCAGATATCTGTATCCTATAGGGGCATACACATATATCTGATATATCTGTATCTCAAGTACCTATATTATTAATTACCCTCTTAAGTTCAGTTCCATAACTAGATAAAATCAGGAATGTGTATATATTTCAGATAAACATGACATGTGAAAGCAGATGTCTGTTTAAATTACAGAAACACCACTTGTGATTTTTATGTACAGTTCAGCATTACATTGTTTTCTCTCAGTCAATGGTGTGTTGGTCTGGCTGTGAGCCCAGGTCTCTCACATAATGATCAACCTGAGACTAGCACAGTACCATCTGGTAGTGTCTCAGGTAGAAAATACATAAAAAAGGGGTGCCTGGGTGGCTCAGTCGGTTAAGCATCTGCCTTCGGCTCAGGTCATGATCCCAGGGTCCTGGGATCGAGCCCTGCATCGGGCTCCCTACTCCGCGGGAAGCCTGCTTCTCCCTCTCCCACTCTCCCTGCTTGTGTTCCCTCTCTCGCTGTCTCTCTCTGTCAAATAAATAAATAAAATCTTAAAAAAAAAAAAAAGAAAATACATAAAAAAGTATCTCCCAATTTATGCATTTCATCCTGAAAGCATAATAATACAAACCATGATATGACATTTTTTTCAGTAATGGAGTCTCTTGCAAATAAATGAAGTAAGTAACATTTCACTCGATTTTTGTAGAAGGAAGAAAAAAAAATAAAAAGCAGGGAACAACTACAGAAAAATTACTTCTTTCATGAAGTGAGAAATTTGAAAATAATCACACAATTTCAGTTACAGGGATAACCTGAACTAGTTACATAAGCAAGGAGAGGGAGAGTATAGTAAAAGAAAGGAAGGCACAGCTGGGCCAGGATAGTGGTGAATCTAAGAAATTATCATCAAGAAAGAATTCATGATCTTGGACTTTGGTTACCTGATAAGACAATGGAAAAATAACACTTTTCCTACTAAATTATTTAGTGTATTTGTTTATAGATCTAGGCAGGTCACCTACATAATCTGCATGTGCCTTTGTCTATTTGTTATTTAGCAATGTAAATAGGTATTTACTTATTTTTCTTCACAGAAGAGAAAGCCTAATCCTATGTGATGATGATACTTTCTCCCTGTGTTCCATTCCTGTAACTATTTCAGGTATTAAGTATTCAGTATTGGGATTTTTCATTAAGGAAAGATTTTTGTTCATTCTGCATATTGCTGGAATAACAGCCCACCTACACATGCTGAATTCATCTCATTCATTGAAGATTTGAGCATAATTGAGAACATTAGGTCTGTGCCCATAAAAGGTAGATTATTTTCTTCATTTTCTATTTTGCTTTGTTAATAAAGATGGTTTTATTATGGATTTTCATTAGAATTTTATTTTTTATGTTTTGTAAATCCCCTGTAGTGACTAAAAATGTATGACATGACTAACAGATAAGGAACAAATAAATGAACAAATAAATCTTATGTGGTGATCTTACAAATACTTTTTTTTACTATAATGTAAAGAAATGTCCCCTGATCTTATTCTCTTTTTAAAAAAAGGATGCTGGAGTTTACAACATGGTCAACACCATATTACTCTGTTATAGATTAAAAAATGTTACCACTAGGTTCTTTTTCTTCTTACTCTAATGAATTCCCTTAGAAGCAGTAGGAGATAGAAATAGCTCAGACAGAAATTCATCTTATAGTAGGTCATGTTATAGCAAGACTTGAGGGCATTTAGATATGAAATTTTTAGTTTATTGTCTCCTTTATTTGCCAAACTGAGTTTTTTTCCAAAATGCAAAACATTTTTCCAAAATCTGTTGTAATACTGGTGTTTTTAAGAGTCAAAGGTTGAAAGAATCCTTGACATTGGTCAAAACAATAGTCTATGTACATTTCTCCATTCAAACTTTTCTTTAACTCATCATTTTCCTAATTGATTTACAGTGTTTACTGTTGCTCCCATCCATTGGGATTTTATATTTTGAAGCATGGACACCATCTAGAGAAATATGCTTCTCCAGTTCCCACTTCAATGTGTTTCTCAGTTTTTCTAATGGATCTCAGAGCTTGTAGATGTTGTCTTTGAATGTTGGATCAGAACATGAGATCATGGAACCCTAAACATGAACTTTTATTATAAAGTGGTAATCAAATTCCATCAAGGAATGATGAAATCATAAAATTTAGTAAAAAGATATATTCAGTTTTAGTATATGTTCAAAGATGTCTATGTACAGATAAAAAACACAAATAAATGTTTTACCGTTCTTTGAAAATATGTAAAAGTGTTTTGGTACCAAGAAAACACAAAGGTGCCAAAATTGAGGATTTACATTGTTTATAATTCCTACCGAGAGAACACTTTATTTTATAGTTGCTATTGATTTGATTGAGTGAATATATGAAAAACAGTGCTTTTCATGTTATTATATCATAAAATCTAAATATCATTTATGTCTACATCTTCTGTATATATACAGATATTTCGGGAAAGATGCATGTTAAGTTTGATGAGATTTTAGAAAATCCCAATTCATCACTAAGTACTTCCTGAGAAAATCTTTTTGCTGCCATCCTCAATTACTTCACAAACTGATAGAAATTGGCATGTTAAACTGTAAGGGGTCCCAGAATTGTGATTAACATTGCAGATAGAAATAGTAAAAGGCAAAGTTATGTGAACAACTATATGGTTGTCCAAATGTTTAAATTAGAAAGTTTACCAGACCAGCTTTTTAGCGCTAAATTTAATCCCTTAAGGAAATGGCAGCTACAAAACACTGACAGCTCTTTTCTTCTCTTTTTAATGAGTTACTATTTTAGAATAAAAATAGTCTTGGGCAAGAAATACACATTTTTGGTGTTGTAATTTGAAGTATATATTTTTTAAGATTTTATTTATTTATTTGAGAGAGAGAGAGCATGAGCAGGGAGGAGAGGCAGAGGCAGAGAGAGAAGCAAATCCCTGCTGAGCAGGGAGCCCGATGCCGGACTCGATCTCAGAACCCTGGGATCATGACCTGAGCCGAAGACCCCCACTTAACTGACTGAGCCGCTCAGGCGCCCTTGAAGTATTTTTTTTTATAATTCATTCTCCACAATTCAATCTATTGTGGTATTTACTTAGAAATATTTTAGGAATTGAATAATATACCTATTTGATATATTGCACTATTGGTTCTAATGTAAGAACATAAGACAATTTTTATTCTGAATCAAGAGGCCTCTCTATCTCTGTCTCTGTTTCTCTATCTCTCTCTTTCTCTCTCTCTCTCTCTCTCTCACACACACACACACACACACACACACACACACACACAGAGTATTTGCAAGACTTATTACAGCAGGGAATGTTTTCTAGTATCCGTAAATATGGAATGCAAATAACTAGAATTGTTCATTGTAGACCTACATTTTATTACTATAAAAGAGTGTTTACCATTATCAACACAAATCACAGCATTGACTATCTTACACATTATATACTGAATATTATTATAGGTACATATCACTGTAAAATAGTGCTTCCATTCTGAGCGCATAGGTTTGTATAGTTTGTAGTAAAGCCCATTACATTTAAAGCAAAAATAAATTTAAAAGGAGTTTTGGTACACAATTACATGTACTATAGCATCTATTTAAATGGGCTTATAACCAAAATTAGTTTTCATTATGGGGTCTCAGTAGAGACTTGGATTTGTTAGGCACAGTAAATTTTTTCTTTGATTTTACTTTGTTTTTGAGTTTGGACAATTTTCTAATTTTTTAATTTATTTGTCAGCTAAGATATTATTCAGTAAATATTAGACCACTGAAAGAAAGAGAAAACAATGGTATTTTAATTTTCTTAGGATTCACAGAAAAAGAATTATGCAGCCAAAATTAATATAGGCATTCAGTTATTATTTAAAAAGATAAATATTTCTTATTTCCCAATATATGAAGAAATTTATGCTTGGAAATTTTGGTGTTCTTTGCTAGTATAGCTGGCAATCCTATCAAGTGGATTCCTTTCAAGTAGATATGATGCCAGAATGTGTTGTAATGTGCGGCTCAGCACATCAAGAATTATGTTCACCATGTGGCCAGAATGGATAATAGGATAATCAAAATATTGGAAGGATATATTATTATTATGACTAATTCTTTTTTTTTTTTAATTTTTATTTATTTATTTGACAGAGAGAGACACAGCGGAAGAGGGAATACAAGCAGGGGGAGGGGGAGAGGGAGAGGGAGAAGCAGACTCCCAGCTGAGCAGGGAGCCCGATGCGGGGCTCGATCCCAGGACCCTGGGATCATGACCTGAGCCGAAGGCAGACGCTTAACGACTGAGCCACCCAGGTGCCCCTATGACTAATTCTTTATAGGAGAAATACCTTAATCATTTTAGCCCTTCTATTGAAAAATAACAGATATAATAAACCGATCAAAACAAGTGTACATTTTTATGAGTTACTATAAGGTAAACACCCTTGTAATCAGGTAAAGAGGAATTTGCTGGCAATTCTAGAACCCCCTCCATGTGTCCCATCCCAGTTACAGCCTTACTTAAAGAGAGTTAGGATCTATAATATATCTTATATATTATGAAACAATACATAGATCTATAGAGAAATTAATATATATAAGATATATCTTTATATCTATACATATTTTATATGTATATCTCATTAGTTCAGTTAGCAACCTCCCCTTCAGAGTCAGGACTATAGGGTTTTTATTAAACACCTTTGTATTCCATCTATTTTGTCATTATTTTATACTGAGAATTCTGATTCAAGGAACAGAAGGGATGGCATAAATAGAAAGTCCTATAATTACTAATTTGTTTTCTCTCACATCACACACAAGTTTTAGAATTATAAAACTTAACATCACTTGCCCCAGTAGAATTACTGAGAAGAGTTAAAATATTTTTTTTCATATCCCCACTTATTTTTCATAGTTGTACTATATCTACCTTACCAGAACGTATTGTCATTATGATTTTTAAATTTCTTCATTTAGTCTTAATTCTACAAATAACTATAGGTTTAAAGTTCATCATATAGTTATGTCATCTAAATTTCACACTGTAGTGAAATTCTTAAGAGGAGCTTATGGGAGCAGTGTTCTCTAGGTCATCTGTTAATAGCAATATGTCTTGGCCCTTATCACTGTAAGTCAGTTTTACTGGATGTAAACTCTCGGACTTACATTTTTAATCTCTTATACTTTAAATATGTCAATCAACTTTCTTTTAGCATTAAATTGTGCTCACAAAGTCTAATGACAAAATATTTTCTTTGCATCATAAGTCATATACTATTTTTTCCCTAGCTACACAGATTATTTTATAAAATATTTCTTTAAAATCCAGTAATTTTATTAGCATATTTCCTGGTAATGGTTGTTCTGGTTCAGTATTTTCAGATACATATTGTAACTTTCAATATGTAATTTCAATTCCTTTTTTGAAAGTTCTTCTGAGGTATAAGTTTTAGTATTAATTCAATTTCCTTGCTTTGGTTTCCTTCTTCAACATCACCTATTATCTGTATGTTGGATCTTACATTCCAATCTTCAGTATTTATCAATTTTTCTCTTCTTTTCTTCCTCCTCCTCCTCCCCCTCCTCCTCCTCCTTCTTTCATTCTTCTTCCATTCTTCTTCCTTGAATCATGTTAAATTTTGCATACCACAAAATTCACCAATTTTAAATGAATAATACAATAAGGTATAATTTATACCTTACCTTTCTTGTATAATAAACATACAATACAAATTTATATAAACCTGTAACCACCATCAGAATCAAGCAATAGAAAAATTTTATCACTCAACAAAGTCTGCTCAGGTCTCTTTTAACCAGTCACCTTCCCCAACATTTGCCTCTGGCAACCATTGATCTGATTTTGTCCTTTATTTTTGACTCTTCTAGAATGGCATACAAAGGGGATGATACAGTATGTAGCCTCTTATATTTGTCTTCTTTCATTTAGCATAGTGCATTTGAATCATCCATGTTGTGGATGTATTAGTAGTTTGTTCCATTTTATTGCTAAGTAGTATTCTACTGTATGAATCATGTACCACAATTTGCTCATTTATTCACCAGTTGATGGACTTTTGAGTTTTTACCACTTTTTGTCTATTGTGAACAGAGCTGCTACAAATATTCTTTTTTAAAGCTCTTTTTATGGACATTTGTTTTCATATATTTTGGATAAATAGGGATGGATTTAGTAGATCACATGGTTAAGTGCATATTTAACATAATAAGAAATTACAAATCAATTTCCAAAGTGGTTATACCATTTTAATAATCACTAGCCTTGCATAGAAGTTCCTGTTTCTTCATATACTTGCCTGAATTGGTATTACTAGTCTTATTTTAAAATTTAGCCATTCCAGAAGTATTTCATTGTGGTTCTAATTTGTATTCCTTTAATGCTAAGGCTGTTGGTTATCTTTTCATGTGTTTACTTACCATATATACTGTTCTTTAGTGAGGTATTTGTTAAAATATTTCCCCCTTTTTAATTAGAGTGTTTGTCTCATAGTAACGAGTGGTTACTATGTAGGAGTTGTAGGAGTGGTTACATAGTAGGAGTTTGTTACATGTTCTGGGTACAAGTCCTGCCTCAGGTATGTGTTTTAAAAATATTTTCTCTCAACCGATAGTTTCTTTTCACTTTCTTAAAATATCTTACAAATATCATAGATTTTAACATCAATTATGACCAATTTATTGATTTAAAAAATTATCTTTCATATAAGAAATCTTTACTTAAACCGATAAACATGGTATGTATCTTCCTTTTTTTTAGGTCTTATTTAAATCTCTCATGAAAATTTTTAGTTTGTAGCATATAAATTCTGCTCTTAATTAACCCTAAGTATTTTATTTTATTGTTGGTGTTGTAAATTGTATTTGTTTTATTTTTATTTCTAATTGTTTAATGCTAGTGAATAAAAATATAATTTATATATGTATATATATATATATAGTATCCTGTGATTTTACTGAGTTCATTAATTGGGTCTAGTAGAATTTTTTTTAGATATTTAGATAGGATTTTTACAAACAGAAGATCATGTTTTCTGTAAAAAACTATATTTTTTTATTTATTTCCAATATGTATATTTTTTATTTCTTTTTCTTTCTTTATTGCACTGGATGGAATCTCCACAACAATGTTGAATAGAATTGGTGAAAATAGACATACTTCTCTTCTTCCAGATCTTTGGGGACAACATTCAGTCTTTAACCATTAAATATGATATTGCCTTTAGGTGTTTTGTAGATGTACCTTATCAATTTGAGGAAGTTCCCCTCTATTGTTTGTTTGGTGAGAATTTCTGTCATGAATGGATGGTCAAATTTTTTGAATACTTTTTCTCTATTAAGATAGTTGTGTTTTCTCTCTTTGTGTTGATATAATAAAGTACATCTATTTTCAAGTGTTGAAATAAACTTTTATTTGTTATATAATTCTCACTTGATTAAGATGTATTTTATTTATATATCACTTTTACATCGTTGCTAAAATTTCATTAAGTATCTTAGGGGCACCTGGGTGGCTCAGTTGGTTAAGCACCAGACTCTTGGTTTTGGCTAGGTTCATGATCTCTCATGGTCATGAGATCTAGACCTAAGTGGGGCTCCATGCTCAGTGAGCAGTCTGCTTGTGATTCTCTCTCTGCCTCTGACCCTCTTCCCGCTCATGCACTTTTTCTCTTTCTGTAAAATAAATAAATAAATAAAATCTTAAAAAAAAATTGTATCTTATTCCATAAAACATCTTGGTCTGTAGTTTTCTTTTCTTGTAATGAGGTGGATACATATGACTACCACAAGGCTTCTGTTACAGGGGAGATTGCATTAAGCTAAGGGTATGAGACCACCAAAGTTCTTCAACTGGGAGTGCTCCCAGAGACACTTCATGTTTAGTACAACTCGGAAAAGACAAAGGAGAAGTGGCAACATGATCACCACACTAAGTACGTAAAAATGGGAATAACCATAGCTTTTAGGACCAAAGTCAGAAATGGAAGGACAGACTCTAATCTGTACATTGAGAGCTAAAATGCCTCTACCATAGCCAGATAGCATATTTTCACATATTATTTCCAGATGGGTTGAAAAACAAATACCTTGTCAAGGGATTAAGTGCCCAAGAGTATAGAACTCCTAGTTTGGATTATTTATGTTATGTTTATTTAATTACTTGTATAATATTTATTTATCCTGTATATATTCATTTTTAACTTGTTTAATCTGAAATGCTTTGTCATCAGATTTTTGTCTTAGTGACCTCTGCGTAGGGTATCAGTTTTAACAAAATGATACCTTCATCAAAAAAAATCTTTCTTTACCATTTTATTTAAATTACTTTCTGCCCAATCACTATCATATCACTTGGTTTTAGTGTTTTCACTGAATTTATCATTTAAGACAATATATATCAGTTTTCATTTGTTTATATATTACTTCTTTTCCTCTAGAATGTAGATAAGTGTGTATGTATAAATGTGTGTGTGTGTCCAGTGGATGTGATACATAATGACAGAGTGATATGTCAATTAATAACTCAGGGATATATTTTTAGCTGAGATCCCAAGATGTGACTCTAGAAAGAGGAGCAGGGAATAAGACTGCATTTTGTGATTTCAAGATAGGAAAGAGAGTTGATAAGTGTTCATCAGACACGAATGCTGATAATAGCACAGAAATAACACATAGACAAAAACTCTTAAGATATTATGGAAAGAGAGAAGTAATTAATGCTTTAGTGGTTAATAAAGAAAGTCAACATTTTTACCACTCATTGGATAAGAGCAAAACTTATAAGAAACTTATAAGAGAAAACTTGTTTCTTGCATAAATCTAATTTGTTGCATACACAGCGATGCCAAATGACATGACTAAATGATTCTAGCAAATAATGAGATTATTTTACTTTTTTAAAGATTTATTTATTTATTTGAGAGAGAGAGAAAGAGAGGGAAGGGCAGAGGGGGAGAGAAAGAGAGAGAATTCTCAAGTAGACTCCCCATTGAGCACAGAGCCTGACATGGGGCTTGATCCCAGTACCCTGAGATCATGACCTGAGCTGAAATCAAGAGTTGGATGTTTAACCAACTGAGCCACCCAGGCACCCCACAAATAATGACATTAAATAAAAGACACATCTCATCCTTGGTCCTATTTTGTAGTAAAAATGTAATAAGCAGGATCTACGAAAACTGGGAGAAAGGCATTTGGTGAATGGAGGATTTTTCCATAACTATTTTTTGTTAAGGTAAGCTATCATATCCTATCAACAGGTCTTAGGTGGGGAGGAATTGAAATGTGTAATCAGAATGCCAAAGAGTACTATTTATAATTCTATACATTTATACTTGTAATTAATATAAGATGTGTATAATCAACTGTACCCAGGATAACAAATGTCATGCCAACAGATTTGAATGGCTACATATAAAATTTTAAGAATCTAATTAATTTAGGGCGCCTGGGTGGCTCAGTCGTTAAGCGTCTGTCTTCGGCTCAGGTCATGATCCCAGGATCCTGGGATTGAGTCCCACATCGGGCTCCCTGCTCGGCGGGAAGCCTGCTTCTCCCTCCCCCACTCCCCCTGCTTATGTTCCCTCTTTCACTGTGTCTCTCTCTGTCAAATAAATAAAATCTTTAAAAAAAAAAGAATCTAATTAATTTAGATTTTCTTTGCAAGCACATCAATTTGTTGTTTAAGCATGACACTTAGAGTATAATGTTCACACTCCTGAGAGAGCAAAGTGATCAAATACAGGCTTAGGAATGTGCAAATAAAGTGGGTCAAAGTGATTTGTTGATGGCTTCTAGAATATAATACACATTTTTTTGGTCAGATGGAAACACCAAATAGGTGTATTATGAGGAAAAGATGTAAGTTTATTGCAATATCCCAGTTATAACACTGTTTTTCTGTGTTTTGCCCTTCCACATTGATTATATCTTCTTGGTTATTCAAATCAAGTATTTCATTTGTTTAACCTTTTTACATTTTGCTCTTTATCTCATTTCTAATCTCCTTCCTCATTTTTCATTTTCTTTGTTCAATTTCATTCATCCTAGACTTACAATAGTAGTCAATTTGCTTTTTAATGCCCTGTTAGCATTTCTTGTCTGATTTCTCAGAATTCTCATGTTCATTTTAACCATTTTCACTCCCATTAAAACATTTACAGTTGGATTATGTAAATAAAGGTTAAGAAGGCAAAAAAATATTAAATACTAAAAAGCATACCATTTTATATACATTTTAATATCTCTTTTTCTTCAAAATAGATGATTCAAAAATTATGTAAAATGCCTGCAGTTCTTATAAACAATTATACCTACCAAAATTTGTTAGTATTTATCCATTAGTAGGGATATTTTTATATGATTTCTGGAATTTGTTTATTGATTGGTTAAATTGATTGCTTGAAAATTATATCAAGCTGAACATAGAGAAACTCATCTACATATTAGCAGGATAAATTTAGTTTTGCATGGTTGCATTATTTTCATCATCATCATTACCAACACAAGAGTATGGATTCATTCTTAAAAAGTAATTTTACCAAGTCAAAAAGCCCCTGAATAATGATTTCTGCCTTGCAGGTGCAGAATGTATTTTGTATTTTTATTACACCATAACATTCAGATTCTGAGGAAAATCAGGAATACTATTTCCTTTATAGAATAATCTTGGTAAGGATTATTTATGATTAGTTGTGGTACTCATTATCAGTAGGTGAATAAACCTTGTTTTCTAGAACTAACAAGGATAATTATTTTGTTATGAAATTGCCTCCTTATGTAACTATGGAAGTCAGTGCCCACATGGATTAAAGGGAAGCTCTAACTTAGCAGATAGAATGAAATAAAACCATAAATGTTTTCAAATGGATTTCCTTAATAATAATAGTAATCTCTTCTTGCTTTATGAAGATTCACAGGAAACAGATTCAGCTTTAGATGATGAGAAAAAATGAGTTTTGAGTCAAATTATATGTATTATGAATCTTTACTATGAAAAACCAAGTACTGCTAAAGGCTTAAGATATCCTCAGACTGAAGGTCTACATAAAAGATGCATTGTAGTTAAAAGAAACCTTTGTGTGAGTTAGGAAATTTGAGGCAAAATTCTGATTCTGCCACCAGATGAACTTGAAGAAGTTGTTACCTCATTCTGAGTGGAAGTATTAAGTAGAAGTCTTTTCGTAGTCTGGTAATAAACTATAGAAATGATTTCTGGTGGTAACCTGCAGCAGGCAAGTCATGAACTTGCCTCACCTCTGCAATTCCCATCCAGAATCTTCAGTTTCAGCACCATGCGTGAGCTTAGCTCTCTTATTCCTACACATTTCAGAGTACCCTTAAAACATGTCAGCTTCCTTCATTTGGCACCATATTGTATGCTTTAAATTTTCTCAGTATCTAAACAACTTCCTATGACATACTCCAATTTTGTTAGTAAGTTTTAAATCATGGAAGTCCATGAAATATCAACCCTACTTATCATAATCAATGACTGGATTGACTGCTTGTCCCTAAGAGCTTTTTGGTAAATGTGTGAAAAAATTCTATTTGTAATCCAATAGAACATCTTAAGATGCAATTTAATCATGAAACCATTGTAAAAATTCCTCCAAAATACATATAAAATCCAAATGACTATTTCTTCTCAAAAATCAAATATAAAATTCAAATTTCATCAGAATACTATGAGCGTATTGAGTTTACCTTTCAACAGTCTATTAACTATTTGCTTGGGGTTGATTTGCCCTAAGAAAAGGGGAAAACTCAACAACCCATTTTGTGCCAAAATTAATTCTAACAGTAATACATTTTGTGCTCCACTGACTTTCAATTTATTACCAGTGGAGCTTGGTTGATTGTTTTGATCTTCAGTTTATTGGCAATGAAGTAGGATTTACTATGCCACCACCTTTCAGTAACATAAATGTTACTTCATTGAGCTGGTGCCTCATTGTAAAGCACTACAAAAAATAATTTAATTGTCTGTCTTTGCTTCAACTCATAATACTTTTGAGTGTGGTAGAATGTTTAATGTCAAACTTGTCTCTTTGCATATTTATTTTGGCAATTTTGACTCTTAGGAGGTAAAAAGTATTAGTCCAAGGAGATGCCATTGCAATTTGATTACAGTGACACCAGATGACAGTGAGTAAACCCTAAGGTATTAGATATTAGAATGCAACTTTATACCCAAAGCATTATATATCTTTTAAAAACAGTTCATATTAAATTTCAATAAATACACTCAGAGGTGATTTTAAAAACAACTTCTTAAAGATAAATCCTATGATACATATATCTTTCCTCAATAAGGCTAAAATTTTTACATTTAACTTATTTCTTGATTTGAAAACCTAGTTTCAGTGTCAAGGAAAGACTTATTTTTAACTTTTTGTTATTTTGTTTGGGTTTTTGCTTCATGTCCTATAAACTCAGCTCTTTCTTCAATACTAGTACTCTGGCAATTTCCCAATAAGTTCAGAGATGTTTTATTTTTTGTTTGTTTATTTCAAAAAAAGGTCCACTTCACTCTTTGTTCCATGTTTCCATGTACATACACACTAATATAGACTCTTACATTTAGTTAAATGTAAATTCCCTTTCAAAATTACTTCCACTAGATGATGTTTTTAGGGTAGAGATTGTCTAGAAAGCAACAACACACTTTTGCACACTTACCAAGGTTCAACTTTTACCTTTCTTTAAAGAATGTTTTAGAAGGGCTTGAGGGTGAATGTGGCTCAGTGTTAGCAGTGCCTCATGTGAACACTGAGAGGCCAGACATCAACAAGACACACAGGAGATGTTTGGTAAGGGAAATCAGGAATTTGTGCTCTCCTTCAGAAATCGTGCTTGGGCAAATGCTTGGATGGGGTTTCCATTCTCTAAGATAGGTGTATAAACTAGGGGCAGGGCAAACAGGTTTCAAAGTATAATAATGGGTTATTGCTGACATTTTGTATTTGAGGTGCCTCTGAATTCAAGTAGTGACATTACATAGTTTTTATGTATTTGGATTAAAGATCGTGTAAGAGATCTGACCTAGATATACAGACTTGAGAATCAGCAGCAGCCTACAGGTAATAGTTAGCTCCACATTAAGTCTGACAATGAAATACAGGGTTCTTCCAACCTTCTAGAAGCAGGCAAAGAGTGCACTCCATAAAGAACATTGGTATCCCAGTACATGGAAAGGAGGCAAAAATGCTGGCATATGAAAACCAAGGATGACGTGTTCAAGAAGAATTAATAGTGATATATTCTACAGAGTACTCAAAAATCAAGAAAAGGAAAATAAAAGAACAAAAAAGATAATATTGCCCCTTATATTTGGCAATGAGGAGGTTATTGGTGACTTTATTGAGAGCCATTCTGCGGAGTGGAGTGTGCAGGAGCCAGGTTGCAGAGGTAGAATATGTTGAAGTGGACAAATTGATGAGAGATTACTCTTTACAGTAGTTTGCCTATGAGTAAAATTCACAAGGGAATACAGAATCATAGTAGGGTATTTAAAAGAACAAGATACTTGAGCACATTATGGAACAGTGTTGTTTTATGGTAAGAACTCAGTAAATGTTAACTATGGCTATTTGTAGGGTAGAACACTATTTCCACATCCCTGATATGTTCATGTACAGAAAAACAGTTTGTGTCTCTTTCAATGTCCATTTGTGAGAGGAGGAATGACTTACTTGCTTGATGTGTTCTGTAAAAGAATTATGCATTCTCTGCTCATACATGTGTGCTCTCTCTCTCCTACTCTCACACACACACACACACACACACACATGCACATGCACATGCACACATACAACCTACCTTCAGGAAACATGGATCCTCTCTTTCTCCACATAGGGCCCCCTTAGGAGTCCCCTTAGGTTTTATAATACTGACTGCAATTGGATGGATAAGACTAATTGATAAGCAAAGTACATTTGTACAACAGACCTAAAATAATATTTTCCTATTGCTTTATCCATGATAAAAATGATATTTTTATCTCTGAGTAGGACTCCTTTGTCTATCCCATAAATTACTCCAAATCTGTCTGGGAAAGAAAGATTTTTTTAAAAATATTTTTATTTATTTATTTGACAGAGAGAGAGAGAGAGCACAAGCAGGGTGAGCGGCAGGCAGAGGCAGAGGGAGAAGCAGGCTCCCTGCTGAGCAAGGACCCTGATGTGGGACTCGATCCCGGGACCCTGGGATCACAACATGAGCCAAAGGCAGCCACTTAACCAACTGAGCCACCCAGGTGTCCCTGGGAAAGAAAGATTTATATATAATATCCCCATACTCACAAACTAATATAAAGTTCAGGAACAGGGAGTAAGGACTTTTTTTTTTTTTTAGTCAATCTGGCATTATGGAGAAAGGGTATGCCACTGTTCCTCTCTTATCTGCTCTCTGCTAAGATGTAGCTGGTCCTTGAACATGGTTTTTCAGCACTCACACAAGTGACTGGGTCCTGACATGGTGTTTGATCATAGTGCACACTGGCAATCTGCATCATGCTCATCCAGGGCCCAGTTACATCTCTTTACTCATTCTATAGTATGTTCACATCCCTCTCCGAGGGCCTCTAGGAAGTTGGGGCACTTCTGCCACTACGAGCTGGGACGTTCTCCCGTTGAGCCGGGCACATCTTTAGAAACAAATATTCAGTGGCACCGACGCGAGGCTGTATGCAGACCTTCTTCCAGAGGCTTTCACTCTCCCTGGGCTACAGTCATGGAAATGCTGCTTCTTTTTGGAGCTCTTAAACATATTTGATTTAATTTTTTTTTTTTTCCTGATGGCAGTACTTTTCAACCTGAATGTTGTGGCTGGGGACATCAATCTATTGAAGTGTTTTTTGAAATGATTGTTTCAGTTTGAGTGTGTGTGTCTTTATATTATGCTGGGAATGGCCAGCAATCCCAGTACCGACGGATGAAAGATGATTCCAAAACTTTGCTGCAAAAGAGAGGAAAAGACAAGGGGGTTAAAGCTCAGAGATGAAGATCCTTTGCTCTTCTTTGCTCCTGCTTTTATTAGTCCTTCAGGATAATCACAAATCCTTATCATTGTTTCTCAAGCCTGTGATGTGTGACAAGGGGTCTTACTGAAACTAGAAGGATCTGTTTACGGGAAATACATGATATGCTAATATGCGTGGTCTACTAAACATAGCCCAAGAGACAATGCACACATCTCTCAGATCACAGAGCAGCTGTTTGGGCTAAGAAAGCTTCGGGGAAGGCAACTCCCCACAGCATTCCAACGGCAGAGTGGTCACGCAGGCCTCGGCATTCCAAAAGTTTACGCCTTTCGAAAACTTCCCTGCCCTCAGAGGCCTCTGTGTTACATTTTAGCAAGCCAGGTATTATGGCCGATTTCATGCTCTACATTAACCCCAACAATATTAGGTTAAAATATTAAATGAATTCTAACTATTGGCCTTGGCTGAAAGAATTTGGGGGGGAAAAAAAAAGATGATACAGACCACTTCCTACTTTCAAGTTTAATCCTAGTAATGGCCATATTGTTGGGTTCACCCAGGAATACTCAAAAGTCATCATTCTTCTCCCATATTACTCCCATTGGTTTATCCTCTTCCCTCTCATCTAGGAGTCCATTGCCACAACAAGATCTTAAATCATTTTGCATCCTTCCCTGCTCAGTGATTTGTGATGTAAATGTTATAGTCTGAATCTTCCAGGATCCTTGGCATGTCCATATCTACATCCACATCTATATCTCTATCTTTTATCTACATCGTCTATGTCCATATCTCCATAAAATCAACAAATCAACAAATACCAAAATAATGTTTCTCTTCAAGAATTGTCTTAGAGCAAAAGAAATGAACTTTGGCTTTCGAGCTTACTGATTTGAATTCCATTTCAGCCACTCAAATCACTTTTCCTAAGTCGTATCTACTCAATAGGAGGAAAGCCTAGAGGCAAAAGGAAAAAAATGCAGAAGAGAAAAACTTTAATTTTTAGTTTAGTGATGCCCCTTTCTCTTCATATCTGTAACACTGATCTAGTTTAGCCCTTGCAATCTCTGTTTTTGATTCATCTGAAAATCTCCTTACCATTCTACAGTTTCCAGACTCAATCCTAGTTATCATATTCTCCCTACTATCACAAAGGCCAAGGGATCTTTATAGTATAAAAATTTGACCTTGTCACTTGTTCCTGTTAGATTATTTACTGATGAGTAACAAACTGCTCCAAAACCCAGGGATCATTTTTGTAATGTCTTATGATTTTATTGGTCCAAAATTCCAGACAGTGATGAGATGAATGATTCCTCCTTTACATCTAACATCGGTAGAGTTCATTGTGCGGTGTTCAGGGATAGATGTTCTGGTCTGTGGGATCCAAGGCAGCTTCACTCATACATCTGGTGCCTAGGTAGGGACAATTGAAAGAAGGGGCCCAGCTGAGATAAGCAGAGTATCTACGAGGGGCCTCTTTGCATAGTCAGACTTGGGACTCCCAGAGAAAGTGTTCCTAAGGAATTTGAAGTCGATTCTGGTAGTCTCTTAGTGCATGGGACCAGCACCTGACATATCATTTCTGCCATATTGTTTTCATCAACGTTGTTATTAAGATTGGCCTAGATATAAAAGGAGTAGAGTAAGTGGACTTCCCTTCTCAAATGGGAGAAGTGACAAAGAATTTGAACCACCTTTAATCTACCACATTACTCCTCTGCTCAAAATATCTTTTCTATATATCTTTTTAAAGGCATTTAAAATTACTATCTGGGCTCTCTGTCTCATCAATACACTTATTAAGTTTTATATTTCAGAAAACTTGAAGTTTTCCTCCTTTTTTTTTTAAAGATTTTATTTTTAAGTAATCTCTACACCCAACATGGGGCTCGAACTTACAACCCCCAGGTCAAAAGTTGCATGCTCTACTGACTGAGCCAGCCATGCACACTGTGAAAACTTGGTTTTCTAACTTTATCTAGCACACACTTAAATAGGCACTATCCTAAGCACTTTGCATATATTGACTCATGGTATCCCTCTTAATAACTCTATGATGTATTTTCTATTTAACAAATGAAGAAACTGAAGCATAGAAAGTTTACATAACTTTTACCAAGTTTTAAGTAAGTTGTGAAGTTGTATTTGAACCTAGAAAATGTGATCCCAAAGTTCCTGCTTCTAAATATTAACTGGCTACTAGATTGTCTCTTTTCTCTGGGTAAGTATGTTTTCCTCCCTATTAGCTCATCCATGTGGCAAAAGGCCAAGTGTTTTTTTTTTTTTTTCAGTATCAGCTCAGTTAGTACTCCTCTGTGAAACTTTGTTAGTATTTTGTACATGCATCTACTTTAATAATGATAATATCCTTTGCTTATTTTTTTTGCCTGTTTGCACACTAGAGGGCAATACACATGCCCTCTAATTTTATAACCCGCAACTCAACACAATGCCAGACACATGACTGACACTCTGTAATAACTTTATCAAAAATAATAAGTGACTAGAGGTGTCTCAGTGAACCCGGGTTTACTTCATTCTGGGCCTTACACTGAAGCCTGAGCAAGTTTTATGTCATTATGTTCATCTTAGAACATATTTTAAGAATACCTGTGAGAAGATGGACAAATATTCTCCTTTGTCTCAATCATAATATATACATTTTATAAATCTTATGAATTTGTTCCCATGCTACTAACACTTACAGGGTTTCATTTTGCAGGGGATTTATTATTTTAGGAGCTCTCACATTGCATGAAGAGATCATAAACGTCGTATGTTTCTAGCCAAGATTTCACAGCAAGACAGTGACTCTATAAAAATTCAGTGGCATTAGAGAATACTAAGAATATTATTACAGTTAGTGTAGCTATCTGGAGAATGAGCTAAGTAACACAATCCATATTTAATTAAAACTAAAATTGCACGGCATATTATGTGTAAGAAAGAAATGATATACATGTATGGTATTCATTTAATCCTTAATGAGAACATCTGGTCATATTTCTAGATTTTAAATTTAGACTGCAGAATACGGAAAGGCCTTCTTTCCCACAGGCTACAATAGAAAGTCAAAGCTTAAATGATATAATGAGTAGATTTATGTTATTCAATTGTGGTGTCTCTAAACCTTAACATAAAATTATACTGCAGAAGATGAAAGGTGCTCAGAGAAGACAGGAACCAATATTTATCTGGTAATCAAGGAGCTGTGCAGAAAGAACAATGAATGCATAATACACACAAACCCTCGCCTGATAATTTATTTTCATCAATAATCCTTTAGAAAGAAATAGAGAATTTTAAAGAGTTTAGTGAGAACACAAAGAGAGAATGTTCATAGAATTATGTTTTCAAAACAGTGACTTTCAGTGACTTAAACTAGGCTAACTGGGTATTTGTACAATAATATAAATATATCTTCTCCAGAATGAACTCAGTGGAAATGCTTAGGGATATCAAAATGGTACATTTGAAATAGCATACCACATAATTAATGTTGAGTCATTGTTAAAATAAAAATGTAAAATAAAATGTAAAATAATTTGAAATATCATGAGATACAAATATTTAAAATTATTTGCTCACGAAGTCCAGTAGAAAGGATAGAATAGAATCTAAGTTAATGTGGTGTCTTACATTGATAAAGAAAGTGATATGTTATATAGATAACAAGGTAAATCATAAAAGCTGCTATAAATATTTATATTAATGCAGAATAATTCTTCAGTGGAATCTGATCTGAAATGTTGTTATCTTATATTTTATATATCTAGCAGTTCAATGAGTAAATTATAGAAGCTATTTAAAATAATAATGATCTTAATAACCAAGAACTAGAATAATCAAGGGAAAGGTATTAATTTTATTATTCATTCTTTCAATAGCCATCTCTCTCTTTGAACTTTAGATTCGAAGGTCATAAAGAATAATTTTACTAATATAAAAATTGTCTAGCTAAATAGTGCTTATAGTGTATTAAGCAACTGAAATATATAATTACATTTTTTTGTTGTTGTTAACTGAACTCACTTTGACCAATGATTGCTCGTACTTTTTCACTTTTCAATTCAGTAGTTTAGGAACTATTTGTATGAAAGAAGGATTTCATAGCATATCTTCAAAACTACATTTTAGGGTTTCTGTGCTTTGCCAATTGTTTATTCTGAACAGTGATAAATGGCTCTTACATTTTAGAAAGCCCATAAAAAATTACCAATTAAAAGTATTATTTTAGTTTCTTTGATCAAATTATATTTGGGTAGATACTATTCAATACAAACAGAATGGATGTAATTATTTCTTTGCCCCCCTTTAAATTAGAAATAATCAGAGCACACCATTTAACAATAATCATACCTTTTTTCTTTAACTGGGACAATAAGAAATGGATAAGGAAAGATTCTAAGTGCTATGCCCATGGACCATATACATTTTATTTAATCAATTCTGTATCCCCAACACCTATTCACAGTAATAGATGCTTAAAAAATATTTGTTGTATTTTAAGTGAATAATTTGCATGAGCAAGTGATTCTGGCTAAATCATGTGAAACTAATTTAAAGAGCTTTTCTCCAGGAGAGTTTTGCAGGTTGAAATGAACTCCCCAAATGCCAGGTCTTTGTTTAGAGTGGCTGTCTATCTTTGGTTGCCTGAACGTGAGATTAACCTTTGTGAATTATCAGTAGGAATGGTTTTCAGTTTCTATAGGTTTAAAAAATTAATATTGTTTAGAAAACTGATTACTACAAAAAGATTGACCATTGGTGAAATTTTTTAGTGACAAAGACTTTTTTTTTTTTCAAAATGAAGTTGTTTCATGAGTAAAGTGTTTAATTACAAAGTCCAGTCTATGGCTTTTGCTCACATCCATTTTTACATCAGTATGTAGCAGATGGAATCTTCAGTCCAAGATCTTGGGCTCTCTCTTGGGCAGTGGATAGATGCGCATGCTAATACTTGCCTATTTGACCAAGTACCTTTCAAAAGACATATTCTTTTTTTTTTTTTTTTTTTTTTTTTTTTAAAGATTTTATTTATTTATTTGAGACAGAGAGAATGAGAGAGACAGAGAACACATGAGAGGGGGGAGGGTCCGAGGGAGAAGCAGGCTCCCTGCTGAGCAGGGAGCCCGATGCGGGACTCGATCCAGGGACTCCAGGATCATGACCTGAGCCGAAGGCAGTCGCTTAACCAACTGAGCCACCCAGGCGCCCAAAAGACATATTCTTTTCCTACATCTGTAAAAGTTTCATTAAGTTATATTCCAGCCTAGGAAATTTTCTATTTCTTTAATATTACATATTTCCAATATGTTCATTTTATACTGTTCTTCTAGCTTAACTTTCAACTGCAGGTATCACTTCTAAGTTATAAGGCTAAGTGACGTGTTGATTCTTCACAATTTCTATAGGACTTAATTTAAAATTTCGTTTTTGTTTCTGAACACATTTGAAATCTGATGAAAAATATTGACACTCTTCCTAGGAAAATTTGCATAAACAAAAATGTATATATATATAAGTTGAAGAGAGACAATATATTAATACTAACACACATGCACAATTTGGCAGGGGAATCATGAACATATCTGACATTTATATTTATATACTATGACACAGAAGATTTGGAACCACAACCTACAGGAAGAAATTTTATATTTAGTGAGAAAGAAATAAGAGACATAATGGGGTGAAGAAGGTACATTAAAATAAAATATTGGAGGCTTCTCCAGTTATATTATATGATCAAACTATTCAAATATCCTGTCGTAAAGCACCTTCCTTTCTTTCTTCCAAAAAATTAAAGTATCTTTTTCCCCCTTCTTAATATTTCCTACTCTCAGGAAATCCCTAGGTATTCAGAAACAAAAAACATATGTAGGTATATTTGGGGCCAAAGATCAAGACAGACTACTATTTTCCTAGCCAGACACTAAACTCATCAAAAGCAATGAATGAAAGTTTTAAAACTCCAGAAGACAGATAATAATTGAAAGGAATTTTTAGTAAAATCTCTTTATTTTCTTATTAAGTTTAATTAAATAAAAATCAGATATTAATTTGTAATAGTTTTTCAAGTCTCTGATGGTAGTTTTCTCTACTTAAATGGCTCCAAAGTTCTAAGAAGTATAGGAAAACACTCCTGTCCTTTGTCCCAGCGGGGATGTCTGTTCTGCTGAGCTCCACAAATAAGACTTGGTCACCACTTTGCCTTCTTCTGTGGATTCTATTCTATGCCCAAGATTATTTGATATTGGTAACACCAAATGTTTTCTTCCTCATTTCACTGAGAAGTTTTCCTATTCTTTAATGGAGATATTACAAAGCAATAAGCATGCAAACTTTCTCCTGGACAGGTCCAAGATATTCAAACTAAAGATTATATCATATAAATATACTTTTTCTTATTAAAATATATAAATTATCTCAGGTTTAATGCATCATGCTCCCCTAATGGCAGTTCACTAATTATATATGTTTATAAATCCTTTTCTATGGCAAATGACCAAGAATTTCCCTCAGCCCACTGAGATGGGAGCATTCAAGAGGGTCCCTTGCACGTGGACTGGGAGACAAAAGAAAATATTACACAGCTTGACTAACTCATTAATCATTTAGATTTAAATAATCTACTAAATTATCTCTATCACCCAGGAAAACACAATGCCCAAGTGTTACCAAGCCATTGACTACATAGAAATTGGGTCCAGTCTTTGTTTGCTGCTCAGAATCTGACCTATTAATAGTGCAATGAGGAGGTAAAGAAGAAAGAATATTTTAAAAAGGAAGAGAAGACATTGCTATATAGGACAATCATCTGTTACTTCCAGGACAACTATAAGACAATTAAGCCTACCACAGTAATAACTAAAGGTAACACTAGAAACCATATAGAAGAAATCTGACTTATAAACAAAACAATATTTTTTATCCAAAAATGTTTCTTTACCCTTATTGATAACAATCAAAATATTATTGGTAATAATAAAAATAAAATGCAACCATTTAAAGAGTTTTTATAAAGCAACCACTGAGGAAAATATCTGTAAATCATTTTATGAATGCAGTTCTTTTTCTCAGTCACTTCAACTTCTTTGGACTCTCTTAAGTTAACAGAGCCCTACTTAGTGAGAGGAGGTCCCTGTATATGCATCATTTTATATTCCATAGTCTTCCTACATTAGAACATAATTTCATCTCATAGTCTCCTGTGTGAATTTGACTGGATCACCTCGTCCAACAAGTAGTTTACTTAAAAAAAAAAAAAAGAGTAGTATCCAAAGTAGTACTAATATCAACCACCACCATCACCTAGAAAAGAATGTGACACATTCAAATGAATAAGTGTTGTTTGTAGTCAACAGCATACTGACACCATAAGTTTGTTCATTTCTATCAAACCTACACAATAAACTCTGGGCCAGGAGACCTCACTATTAAAGCCTGGACCACTGCCTCAACACACAGAGCTATCTGCTGGGTGGGCAGAACATGGAAATCTATGAATATGCCAATGATGTTTGCTTTTTGTTTTTAATACTTCAAGCCAAATAGAGAATGTCAAAAACTTCTTTCTATAACTACTGCATTTGTAACTTTAGGAACTAGGATCAGCATAACCAATTTGTTGTTATTGAATTTTTCTTATTTTTAAATTTTTTATTTCTTTTTGAATATTTCTTCTGAATACAATTTTAGGTTTTGTCAAGTTGGATGTCTTTTTAATTTAAATTAATTAATTAATTACATTGAAATGGAATTCTCTGTGGAAATGAGAATTAAAAAATAACTATATTCTTTTTTTTTTTAAAGATTTTATTTTATTATTATTTATTTGACAGGGAGAGACAGCCAGAGAGAGAACACAAGCAAGGTAAGTGGGAGAGAGAGAAGCAGGCTTCCCACTGAGCAGGGAGCCCGATGCGGGGCTCGATCCCAGGACCCTGGGATCATGACCTGAGCCGAAGGCAGACGCCTAACGCCTGAGCCACCCAGGCGCCCCAACTCTATATTCTTTAAAGCACCCAGAAGCTTACCATGATCTGCTTTAAAAAAAAAAGTGCACAAGCAATGATCTTGACAATGTTTAAATGAACCTGAACACTATAGACAATCTATATGCTGAACATACATAAAAAACACTTAGAAAAATTTAAAAATGCTATTGGCAGTAAAAACATCAGTAGTTAATCCTCTCTCATTGTCTATTGTCTTACCAGTTTTTTATCTGAAAATAGGAAATTTCATTTTATTTATTTATTTTTAATTTATTTTCTTTATTTTTATTTTTTATTATGTTCAGTTAGCTAGCATATAGTACATCATAAGTTTTTGATGTAGTGTTTAACAATTCATTAGTTGCGTATAACACCCAGTGCTCACCACAATACGTGCCCTCCTTAATACCCATCACCCCAATGCCCCATCTCCCCACACCCCTCCCTTATGTAACCCTCAGTTTGTTTCCCGGAGTCCAGAGTCTCTCATGGTTTTTCTGCCTCTCTGATTTCTTCCCATTTAGTTTTCCCTCCCTTCCCCTGTGGTCCTCTGCTCTATTCCTTATGTTCCACATATGATAATTGTCTTTCTCTGCTTGACTTATTTCATTTAGCATAATCTCCTCCAGTTCCATCCATGTTGATGAAAATGGTGGGTATTCATCCTTTCTGATGACTGAGTAATATTCCATTGTATATATGAGCCACATCTTCTTTATCCATTCATCTGTTGAAGGGCATCTTGGCTTCTTCCACAGTTTGGCTATTGTGGACATTGCTGCTATGAACATTGGGGTGTGTGTGCCCCTTCTTTTCACTACATCTGTATCTTTGGGGTAAATACCTATTAGTGCAATCTTTGGGTCATAGGAAATCTCTATTTTTAACATCTTGAGGAACCTCCATACTGTTTTCCAGAGTGGCTGTACCAGTTTGCATTCCCCCCAACAATGTAAGAGGGTTCCCCTTTCTCCACATCTTCGCCAACACTTGTTGTTTCCTGTCTTGTTAGTTTTTGCCATTCTAACTGGTGTAAGGTGGTATCTCATTGTGGTTTTGATTTGTATTTCCCTGATGGCTAGCAATGTTGAACATTTTTTCATGGGTCTATTAGCCGTATGTCATCTTTGGAGAAGTGTCTGTTCATGTCTTCTGCCCATTTCTTGACTGGATTATTTGTTTTTTGGGTGTTGAGTTTGATAAGTTCTTTATAGATCTTGGATACTGCTGGGAATGGCCAGCAATCCCTATACTGATGGATGAAAGATGACTCCAAACTTTGCTGTGAAAGAGAGGAGAAGGCAAGACCCCTTGCTCTTCTTTGCTCCCATTTTTATTGGTCCTTCAGGATAATCGCAAATCCTTATCACTGTTTCTCAAACACGTGATGTGTGACAAGGGGTCTAGGTGAAACTGGGAGGATTTATGAGAAAGATAAAATATGCTAATCTGCGTGTTCTATGAGTTCTGCTAAGCATAGCCTAAGGGACAGAGCATACATCTCTTAGATCACAGGGCAGCTGTTTGGGCTAAGAAAGCTTTGGGGAAGGTAACTCCCCCAGCATTCCAACAGCAGAGTGCTCGCGCAGGCCTTGGCATTCCAAAGGCCTACGCCCTTCTCCGAAACCTTCCATTGCCCTCAGTGGCCTCCGTGTTACATTTTAGCAAGCCAGGTATTATGGCTGATTTCATGCTCTACATTAACCCCAACAGGATACCAGCCCTTTATCTGTAATGCCATTTGCAAATATCTTCTCCCATTATGTGGATTGCTTCTTAGTTTTGTTGACTATTTCCTTTGCTGTGCAAAAGCTTTTTATCTTGATGAAGTCCCAGAAGTTCATTTTTGCTTTTGTTTCCCTTGGCTTCAGAGATGTGTCTTGAAAGAAGTTGCTGCGGCCAATGTCAAAGAGGTTACTGCCTATGTTCTTCTCTAGGATTTTGATGGATTCCTGTCTCACACTGAGGTCTTTCATCCATTTAGAGTTTATCTTTGTGTATGGTGTAAGAGAATGGCCTAGTTTCATTCTTCTGCCTGTGGTTGTCCAGTTTTCCCAGCACCATTTATTGAAGAGACGGTCTTTTTTCCATTGGATGTCCTTTCCTGCTTTGTCGAAGATTATTTGACTATAGAGTTCAGGGTCCATTTCTGGAGACTCTGCTCTGTTCCACTGATCTATGTGTCTGTTTTTGTGCCAGTATCATACTGTCTTGATGACTACGACTTTGTAATATAGCTTGAAGTCAGGTATTGTGATGCCCCAGCATTGGTTTTCTTTTTCAACATTTCCCTGGCAATTCAGGGTCTTTTCTGGTTCCATACAAATTTTAGGATTGTTTGTATCAGCTCTGTGAAAAGTGCCAATGGTATTTTGATAGGGATTGCACTGAAAGTGTAAATTGCTCTGGGCAGCATAGACATATAGACATTTTACAGCAAATGTCATTCTCAATAAGGAAAAACTGAGAGCTTTTCCTTTAATGTCAGGAACATGACAAGGATGCCCACTCTCACCATTATTATTCAACGTAGTACTAGAAGTCCTAGCCTCAGCAATCAGACAACAAAAAGAAATCAAAGACATTCAAATTGGCAAAGAAGATGTCAAACTCTCTCTTCGCAGATGACATGATGCTTTATATGGAAAACCCAAAAGACTCCACCCCCAAGTTATTAGAACTCATACAGCACTTCAGCAATGTGGCAGGATACAAAATGAATGCACAGAAATCAGTTGCATGTCTATACACCAACAATGTACTGAAGAAAGAGAAATTAAGGAATCAATTCCTTTTACAGTAGCTCCAAAAATCGTAAGATACCTCGGAATAAACCTAACCAAAGAGGTAAAGGATCTATACTCTGGAAACTACAGAACACTTATGAAAGAAATTGAGGAAGACACAAAGAGATGGAAAAACATTCTATGCTCATAGATTGGAAGAATAAACATCGTTGAAGTTTTCATTTTAAACTGAGCACTTATTTACCTTTATGGTTTGCTGCATGCTGTGATTTGAGGCTTAACTGACATTGGGGCAACCAATACCAATTTAGGGAGTTATCAGAAGACAAAAGACAAAGATTTCATGTCTCAGAAAAGTATGGATTCTAGGAGAAGGAGAGAAATTAATTTGAGAGGAAAGTACTAATCTACATCTTCACTCCTGAAGCTTGAGCTGTACATTTGTTTCCATTAGTACCTAGCAAGATCTTCCTTAGAGGCTGGGAAATGATAACCAGCACACATACACATGGATGCTGTTTCCAGGACCACAGTCCCTGATGCTTCTGGAACCTGGATATAGCTGCCACCTCTGTGCCCACTACCATCTGCACTGCAGTGGTGGACCTGACTGGAGAATCCTTATTCATGTGCCTGGGCCCTTTTATAAATTGGCTACAAAGTAGCTCTCTGCATTTCTCTTGAAAGCCGGGCTCTATCTGATAAGGTGAGGGATTTCCTAAATATGAGATGGGGATTCAGAGGCTGGACAGACAAAAATAATGATAAATGTCCTCACATCTTCCAATCTCCAGTAGTCTTGACTACATCACTTTTTCCTCACATCTTTATAGCAGTCTGGTGGGAGTTCATTGGATTCATAAGGTAGCATTATCAAATATTAGTTGATTTTCTTAAGGGTAGATTGATAATAACTTTGTGAGTCTGAGAGGCTGTTGACAATCTATCAGATCAGCAGTCAGACCAAGATTGAAAGAAGTAAAAAAATGAGTGAGGTGTGGACTAAGGCAGAAATGAGCAAGGAGGGAAGAGCCAGGGCTGGAATTTTAGGTAAAGGCACTAATTTCATAATCCTGTTGCTAAACACATGATAACAGCTATTTCATGTGTGATCATACTTGCCTGGTTTTAAGTATTACCTTGGGGACTTGTTATAAATAAAGATTTCTAGGATCAACCCAGATCAAATGAATCAAAGACTCCTAGGCTTTAACATGTTTAAAATGTTTAAGATGATTCTTATGCTCAGATTAGCTTGTGAAAGTCTGTGAATTTAGATCCTATTTGTTGACATTAGCTCCTCAGTTACAGTCAGTTAACCTAAGCGGCCTGGGTGAATAGTCAGTCTCCTGGTAAGGCTGCCATAACTAGGAAACCGTTGTTAGAGAGACTAAAAGAATCGCCCTTTGCCTGGCACCTAGGAATTCTGCGCCTGAACTTTTAGTGCCTAAACAACACCCTGGGACTTCCACGAACTCTTCTGGCCTTTAAGACACAGTGAAGAAGTAACTTGCTATGTCAGAGTTATAGCTTGTAAATTCCCTCCTGACCTAATAGCTTTTTAAATCCTTCAACCATGAGAGCACGGTATATATAATATTTATCTCTTTAATAAGACTTCTTCTTCTGTGATTGAATAGCTGCCTGTGCCATTTATTTTAAAGTGTCCTCTTTCTATTGATCCAGATGCTTCAGTTACAGATCCACTTAAAAATCAAAATAAGGAAATAAGTGGTTAACACTTTAGATATCTTTAATATATATAGGAAATAAAATACAGTTACTATGAAAAACAACAAATGCACTTTGGATTAAAATTATCTATTTGACTTACCAAAAATACTGACTTTTAATCTACAACTAGGAGGAAATGTGTATTTTTAAACGTAGTGATTTGACCTCTTTGGGATGTAGGGGCATGTGTGTGGTGTGTGGTGTCTAGTGTAAGGTTTTAGTTATGTGTGTCTATGTGTGTGCGTTGTGTAGATAGTGATAACTCTGTGTGTGTGTGTGTGTGTGTGTGTGTGGTGGATAGATAGCGATAAGGATGTGTGTATGTAGATAGTGATAAAGGTGTGTGTTGTGTGTGTGTATGTGTGTGTGTGTGTTATCTCCATATTTTTATTAAAGGTTTTGGGCAGTCTTTTTTTGCAGCACTCTCAGGAGGAATATCATGTTACATCTGGTGTCCTTTTTGATATTAATAGATCCCCCAGGTACTTACAAAATGTCCACCTGTCTCTTTGGCACAGATAAGGATTTCTGATTTCTTTGTCTTCCTTTATTCTTCAGTATGTGGATTCTTTTTGAAAATAAATTGAATCAAGGGAAATGTGCAAAGTTTGGAATAAATCAAACAGGTTTTATAAAACCAAATTTCTGAAAAGTCCTCAAATGTTTATTTTCAGCCTATTCCCATGCTTCAAGTAAGCTATGTCTCTACATTTTTTGTTTGATGCTTTTCTTTTCCTATTGTTTTAGTTGCACTGGGCCATTTATTTAGTTGATTCTGGTTGTGATAGTTCCATTTTATGACACGCAGCTATTTTCTCTTTCTGCAAACATTTTTGTGACCTGTAATCTCCATAATAATCACCTAGTTAAACACCTAAATGAATCTCAATTTTTTTGTTATATGACTAGCTTTCCTAATTTCTCTCAAATAAAATAAATTTCACGAAAGGAGAGAAACTCTCTCATTCCTTTTTGTTTTGTTTTTCAAGTATCTTAGGCACAAAGTGTATATTTGATAAATAATTACTGATTCCAATGATAAGATTTGGATCATGAATTTTTATGATATATGTGTGAGGTCTACCTTTGACTTGGATCAGTAGAAATGTGGGTGAGTCTCATAAAAAAAGCTTGAAAAGAAACTGTCTTCCTCTCATTCAAAGTATATCTTTGTCTTTTTTTTTTTTTAAGATTTTATTTATTTATTTGACAGAGAGAGACAGGGAGAGAGGGAACACAAGCAGAGGGAGTGGGAGAGGGAGAAGCAGGCCTCCCACAGAGCAGGGATCCCGATGTGGGGCTCGATCCCAGGACCCTGGGACCATGACCTGAGCCGAAGGCAGACGCTTAACGACTGAGCCACCCAGGCGCCCCAAAGTATATCTTTGTCTTAAGAGAGACATTTCCTAATGTACATCTTCTCCACTAAAAGTCCAAACCAGAGGGGAAAGGGTATATTCATCATATAGGATACTGGTAAGAAAAGGCAATAAGTTAAAGGAAACACTATAATAAGAAAGATGAATCAAAAGAAAAAAAAGTGAATGATTGAAGTTATAAAGAATTAACCAATGTGTAAGAAGGAGTAGAGGTTATAATAAAGAAAAAGATGGAAGATCTAGTATTTAAAATCATGAGTGGTTGAATTCAATAGAAAAATCAAAAAAATATTATATACTACCATATAAATTCTTTAGTCTGAATAGTATCTAAATTGTAAATAGAAAATAACAATCAATTTCAGCTGGAATCTCTCACTGAGTTCAAGGATATATATATATATATATATATATATATATATATATATATATACATATATAACTATAAATATACACACACAATATATAATATATACCATAATACAATACAATACAATTTATGTAATATAAATAATATGTAATTTATTTCTATACTTATGTATTATATATATTTATAATATGCAATACAATAATATAATAAAATATAATACAATATATAATATGAATATATAAACCTTATTATATATACTTATAGAATAAGTTCCAACTTCTGATGTAACATGTGGTGACATATACCAATAGAAAACTGGCCTTGCTCTGACACACGGGGAGACAGGGTAGCTCTTTTAAAAAGCCCCAGTTAGAATTATATTCATTCTGCACAGAAGATGCAAGAGACCACAACTACTCTGAGCATTCTTCTCCAAGTCCCCTGCTCTCCCCTATTCTATACACACATGTTACAAAGGAGCTGAGGGATCCAGAAGAGCTGAAATCCAAGGTCATTATCACTCTCTTTGGCATATGACACAGTATTCCTGAAGGGAGAATATTCAGAAGTAGAAATGGGTTGTCCCAGAAATAGAAGTAGAGAATAGGAAGACTGGAACTTGTCTCTCTCCCTATCTTTAATCTGTCTGGTATAAGAATAATCTTGAAAATTTTGTACTTGCTGGTCCAGACAACATTCTTCAATAACACATAAGACCAAAGTGGTTGAGGCTAGTAAGCATTATTATAACCTTAAGGAACATTAAAAAATATTTTAGTAGAATTTGCTGTTTTATTTACAATCTTCGCATTTTTTCCGTAATATACTTACTAAACTTTAGGCACTTTCTTGTTTTAAATCTGACATTGGTTGCTAATGATATTTCACCCACATCCAGCCTTATCCAAAAGAAATCTAAGATTTATTAAATACAAAGGAGGCATATATGGAGAAAGGAGAAAAAAAATAAACCTTATTCAGGACCATAAGATAGAAATAATAATTGTGGTAGGCATAATTCCAAGATGACTCCATGATTTTTGATCTTTGATGTACACATCCTATATAATCCTCTCCATTTGAGGGAGAATATGATGGCATATCATTCCCATGATTAGGTTATGTTACTTGGCAAAAATGAAGAGATTTTCTGAACGTGGTTAAAGTTCTTAATCAGTCCACCTTAAAGTAATCACAAAAGACTCTTCTGGATGTACCTGACATAAACAGGTAGTCAAGTGAGAACACTTTAAAAGAGGACTGAAAAGTCAGAGACAGATATAAGAATGAGAGAGAGAGAAACAGAGAGGGATGGAGAGAGAAAATTACATTCTCTTGATGGTCTTGAAAAAGCAAATAACCATGTTGTGAACTAAGTGCCTATGGAGAGCATATATGGAAAGGACCCTAGGGCAGCTCTAGGAATAAGAGCAGTACTTGACCAGCAGACAGCATGAACACCAGAATTTTAATGCTACAACTGCAAAGAACCAAATTTTGCCCAAAATCAGTGAGCTTGGAAGAGGGACTCTGAGCATCCTTTTCACGATGACTGAATTATGCATCATTTTCCGTTGTTCTAATTTTTACCTATCTTTGTATATATACTTGTATCTTAGGTATAAGTTTCAGTTATGTAAGATGAATAAGTTCTGTTGCTTTACAACATTGTGCCTATAGTAAACAAAACCTATTAAGTGCACAGTTGTTCACTTAAGATATTTTTTAATTTAAATTCAACTAGCCAACATATAGTACATAATTAGTTTCAGATGTAGTGTTCAATAATTCATCAGTTGCATATAACACCCAATGCTCATCATATCACGTACCCTCTTTAATGCCCATCACCCACTTACCCCATCCCCCCACCCAACTCCCCTTCAGCAATCCTCAGTTTGTTTCCCGGAGTACAGAGTCTCTCGTGGTTTGTCTCCCTCTCTGATTTCTTCCCATTCAGTTTTCCTTCCCTTCCCTTATGATCCTCTGCACTATTTCTTATATTCCATATATGTGTGAAATGATATAATTGTCTTTCTCTGAATGACTTATTTCACTTAGCTTAATACCCTCCAGTTCCACCAACATTGATGTAAATGGTAGGCATTCATCCTTTCTGATGGCTGAGCAATATTCCATTGTATATATAAACCACATCTTTATCCACTCATCTGTCAAAGGACATCTTGGTACCTTCCACCGTTTGGCTATTATGGAAATTGCTACTATGAACATTCGGCTGCAGGTGCACCTTCGTTTCACTACATATGTATCTTTGGGGTAAATATCTAGTTGCACTTACGATATTTTTAAGAGGGTATATCTCATGTGAAGTGTACTTACCACAATAGTAATAAAAAAATAAATAAATTTTAAAATGAGAAGATGGCTCTTATCTTGAGAGTTTACAGAAGGCTTTCATTTTTTAAAATTTTATTTATTTATTTTAGAAAGAGAGTGAGGATCAGAGGAAGAGGGACAAGCAGACTCCTGGGGAGCATGGAGCCAGATGCAGGGCTCGATCTCATGACCCTGAGATCATGACCTGAGCTGAAATCAAGAGTTGGGTGCTTAACTCACTTAGCCACCGAGGCAGGCTTTCTAAAGGAACAAGAGTTTATAAGCATTTGAATATGAATGTTAAGTGGAAGACTACGAAATATCAAACAAACTTCTCACTTCCTGAGTGGGATGATCAGAATGTGTAAAGTCAGTAAGATGTATAGTGAATTGGGTACTCTATTTATATGGTTAGACTAAAATTTGGGCTTATAACAATCAACCACAAATTTTCAGTGACTTAACCCTATAAAGGGTTATTTATTGACTACATGTAGTCTGATTTTTGAATGGGTGAGCTTCCTCCATGTTGTAGGAATGTCATCTAAAGCAAGTAGTCTCCAAGGTCATCAGAGAATGAAAAGAAATAATAGAAATGTGTAGGATGTTTTAAGGGTGCTAGAAGAGGTTTGAAAAATTATATACATATAATTTTAAGCATCTCTCACATGCAGACACAGAAGTCTATCTATCAATCTATCATCATCTGTGTGTGTGTGTGTGTGTGTGTGTGTATAATGGTCTATCTACCTATCTATAGAAAGATATTATAAGGCTAGGCACCTAGATATTGAGATAGGAATGAAGATAAAACAGTGGACAAACCATATGAGCCTGACCTCATGAAACCGACATTAGAGTGAAAAAAAAATCACAAATAACAGACAACACATAGAGAAATAAAATAATTTGTTTGTGACAAGTTTGATAAAGAAAATAAAGAGCGAAGAAGAAAATAGAATTGTGCTTCTCTTTGCATGTTACAATTAGGCATAACTTGTGAAAAGAGTTCCAGAAAGAGATAATATCAAGAGCTAAGTGGCAAAAAATGTGGCCAGAATAAATGGAATTCACCATGAAAAAGGGAGAACAGTTTGAAATAAGACAAGGTGGTAGGTGGAAGCCAGATTAAGCAGAGCCTGTGAAACCTGTTAAAGAGTTAAGATTTTATTCTTAGAATAATTAGAACACATGGAAGAATTTAAAGCATTATAATAATATGATCTAATTGACATTGAATTTCCAAAAACACAAATGGCTTAGACTACATTAGGCAGTAGAGAACAAGAGAAGTTCATGAACTTTAGTTATATTCGTACACTGAACTGAGGAGCTTTACTAATCTATTTGGTGTGGTTCCTGAAAAAAAAAAAAAAGGAATCAAAAAGGATTCATAAGAGTTTGGCTTGATGAACTAATTAGGGAATAATACTATTTACCAAGATGAGGGAAACTGAGAAAGGAAGAATTTTGTAGAGACAACCCAAATTTTGATTTTGACATGATATACTTAATAAGCTTAGTGAACATTTCTATCTGGGAGGACTCTTAGTTACAAATGATGTAAACCTATATTAAACTACCTGCATTTGTTTTCTATATAATCACTTCCTGGATTGGCCAGATCAACTGTTGTTGGTTTTATGCATCTGTTTTCCTGCTGACCTTACAGTCCTACCCTAGAATAGAAGATCTAGATGAAAAGTAGTGATAAGCAGAAAGAAGAGAAGTGATTACTGAAGGAAATGGAACCAGTAAGTGAGTTACACAAAAAAGGAGAAATGCTAACAACACTTTGTACTTCATGTGATGATATGGTGTATTTGCAAATTCTGGTAAGGCTGAGGGTCTTGACCTGTAGAAATCTCCTTTTATTTGAGGAGAATGTCCATTATGGGTCCTAGTGGCTGTAAGAAGCACTTAAAATTCTGTCTGTGCTTTTAATAAACCTGTATCCAATAGGTATATACCTATATACATGTACATATACATATATATATACATATAAATGAACATATATGTAAAAAGAAATAGTTTGGATTGATCTAATTACAGTCCTTAATAATTTTAATTTCCACTGGCCAAATATATTTTACATAATAATCAAGATTCACTTGAATCGATCACAATTTTAGTGTTTGTAGTCTACTTCCTCCCTTGAGGACATAGTGCCATGACATTGTGTTTGCAGTCTACTTCCTCCCTTAAACACAATGATTTCACTACTAGCTTAGTGAGGAGAAATGAAATTCTAATTTTTCTCTTTCTGTATATTATCCATGTAATATTTTGCAGTAAATTATTCACTGATCTTTTTTCCATCTTATGAATTTACCCACAAAAATTAATCTAACATTGCCAATTTTCAACACATTTCATTGTTTCTCTTCAAACCTATTCTTTGCAGTTATTATAAACCAAAGCAAATAAGGTCCACAGCCTCTTAACCTGGAGTTATTTATGTGATGTATCTCAATGACATTAATGAGCACTTGGAATGATTCTAGTGTTGCTTCTTCTTTTGGTCCTCATTTTACACATTATAGAATTGTTGCCTCCCAAATATAGGCAAAAGATTTTGTTCATCAACAAAATTATAGGCCACTATGTGATTATTAATTAGGTGATGATCTGTTGTGAGACATCCCCAGATAGCTATTTTGTGCTATACTTGTCATGATGTCATATATCCTAACTCCTATAGACCATGCTATTGTGGATTCAAGGTAAGGATAAAAATGGAATTTAAGAAACAAAACAAACAAGCAAAGGGATGAAAAGAGAGAGAGAGAGAGAAACCAAGAAACAGACTCTTAACTCTAGAGAACAAACTGATGGTTACCAGAGGGGAGGTGGGTGGGAGGATGGTTAAATAGGTGATGGGGATAAAGGAGTGTATTTGTTGTGATGAGCACCAGGTGTTGTATTGAAGTGTTAAATCACTATATTTTACACCTGAAACTAATATAACACTGTATGTTAACTAACTGGAATTTAAATAAAAACTTAAAAAAGAAACAATAAAGGGAAAGAACAATTAGCAAATGGAAATCAGTATCAGTTTATGTATGACATGATGGGCTTATATATTTACCACTGATAGTCCTAAACCCTTATATCTCATTCTCTACCTGACCTTTTTATTTGGATGTTGTAGCAGAAATGCATTTTTCTATTTTTTTTTCTATTTTTCCTGCCAAGCCTATTTTCCCCCTTATTTCTGGAATAAAGATTTTCTTTTACTTTGGGACAGCCTCTCAAGACCAATTGAGACAGTGAATATAATAATGCATATTTGCCACCATTGGAGAGAAAAGAGGATCCAGACAAGGTCACAGTGATTACTGAGGGTACCTATGGGAAGCTCTTTGGCATTTTCAAGCTCAAGTATATATGTGGATGTCTACTACCATATATCACTATCCTGGGAACTAGCATCATCCTAATCTTTTTTGGATAGGATAAGGATGAGGAGATTGGAAAAAAAAATTCTGAGATTGCCTCAAAACTTGAAAAATCAAGAGAGACATTTAAGTTCTTGGATTGAGCTATGCCTAAAACCAGTTACTTCTCAGAATTTTCCATCATTTACTCAGTGTGCAATAATTGAAAGGACTCATGTGTTACATTTGCAAGCCTTTAATACCTATAACGGATATATATAGCACAGCAGAGGAAAGAGAGAACAGGCAATCACACAGACCAACAAACTGCCAAGCACTGCCCACCAGAGTCCTTTCTCAGCCACACTGGATGCTCTTTGTTTTTGGATTTTGAACCACCTAGATCAGTGAGACATATCTCAGTTTCAGGCGAGCAGGCACCCTGGCACAAATTTACTGAGGAGTCTCTTATATCCAACTGATGATGTAGCTAAAGCCAGCTGTGTAACCAGATAAACCAGGAGGAACCATCAATCTGCACTTCCCTAAACAATGTAGGCAAGCTAGTACAGAGTCCCTCTAAGGGAAGTTCAAATTTTAAATGGCACTTTTGTGGTCCAAAACTTATACTCAAAATATACTCAATAAGCACTCCTTGACAGCAGCATATTTGTTGAATAAACCAACATTGGTCAAAATGCTCCAATCGCGATTTGGATAAAATTGGCACAGGTCTAGATGTCCCATAAAAATCACATTTGCCTTTAATGAATGGAGACATTCTGAGAAAAAAGTCTTACTGACTGATAATGAATACTTAGAAAAGTCTTTCAGGGAAAGAGACAGAATGACAAGCATCCTGGAAGATACTTTGGTTTAAAATAGTGGATAAACAAACGATAGTTAAATGGCATCTAAAGAAGAAAGATGGAACAGAGAATGTGCACTGACCTGGGAGGGGCTGATAAGTGTGGTTCTCCAGGAGGGAACTGAGGCAGCTCAAGGACAATGGCATAGGGTCTTGTGAAACCACAAGGAATAAGCTCATGGGAGAATTATGGTCCTCCTCATGAAGTCTATGGGAATTTCTTTCATTCTTTTTTTTTTAAATTTATTTATTTATTCATGAGAGACACACAGAGAGAGAGAGGCAGAGGGAGAAGCAGGCTCCCAAGGAGCAGAGAGCCCGATGTGGGACTCGATCCCAGGACCCTGAGATCATGACCTGAGCCGAAGGCAGACACTTAACCATCTGAGCCACCCAGGCGCCCCTCATTCTTTTTTTTTTTTTTTAAGATTTTATTTATTTATCTGACCGAGAGAGAGCGAGCACAAGCAGGATTAGTGGCAGGCAGAGGGAGAGGGAGAAGCAGGTTCTCCACTGAGCAGGGACCCCAACATGGATCTAGAATTCTCTGTGGCAGCATGATTTATACTGGAAATCCAGCACTTTTATACACTGTAACAATCTCCAGACTCCTGACTTCTTGTTAGATTATATCCTTAAATCTCATGAAAAATGTTTAAGTGAAAACAAAGTCAAAGTGAACTGGTAAGATTATACTAACCTATGACTTCTAATTCCCTGACCTAGTTTTATAGCCAAGATTTAATAGCTAAGGTGTGTTGTGAGGAGGTATTTTGTTACTATTTTCTTCCAAGAACAAAATTGTCAAAACATATTGCCTATGTTCTACCATGTTCTCTAATAGGGTAAATAATTAAAACATAGCTCTAATAAAGTATACCATCATAGCCCAGAGGAAATTAGCAGTTTATTTCTTAGATTTCCAAATTCAAAATGAGTCATCAAATGAGAAAGAACATAAAAGATTATAAAATACTATCTATATGATTCAGGGTTTGTTTTTTGTTTTCATTTTCAAAAGTGAATGATGGGGGGTGCTTAGGTGGAGCCGTTGGTTAAGGGGCCAACTCTTGGTTTCAAGACCCGTGTGGGGCTCCATGCTCATCCCAGAGAGAGATTCTCTCTCCCCCTCCCTCTGCCCCTTCCGCTCATGCTCTCTTTCTCAAATAAATAAAATAAATCTTAAAAAAAGAGAGAGAGCGAATGATGACCTAACTAGACACATAGACAAGGAAATTACAGAGAAATATGGTTTTGTGCATCATCTTCAATAGTGACATAATTGGAAAAATTAAACCTATTATATATTTAAGTCTGTTAATAATGAACCAACACCTATATTTTTCAATATAATATATGAATTTCCATTTCTGATTTTTATAAAATATTTTCATAAAGATTACTGACTTTTTAGATAAAGTGAAATAAATCAAACAATAAAAATGAATGGAAGACTTGCTATATCCATAGGAAAGTTTTACAATGTGTGAACAAGTATACTAAAAACCTCTGAAATAAAAGCACTGAATTATGTTTTATTTTGTTTTCAATGATGGAAAAAATGTAAAGCAACAGTTCACTACTTTATGGTAATATCTAGGAAAGCTTGTCTCTAGTAATAAATATATCATTCATCAGGACTTTACACTTGATCTTAGCCAAAAGGCCGAGAAGTGATATCATCAGGACTTTATAAAAAAAATTTATTTTGCTCTATCTAAAAACAAATGATTTCACTGTTAATTCATTTTTCCCTAAATGTTAGGTAATTTATCAGAATTTAAAAACACTGAATGCAGTATCTACATTCACCTAATAATTAAAAAGAGATGGAACATTTAGCTTTATGTTATGTTTTATTTTCAAAACAAAAAAGGGACTTAAAGAAATAAAAGCAAAATATTTTGAAAGCTTTACTTTAGAATTCCAACAAGTCCAGTAAAATATCTAAAAATTGTCAACCTTTAACAGTGATCTAGATACTGAACCAAATGATACATCTAACATCAGAATTTAAATCCTTAAGTTTACTGAGATAAATATTGTGGTGATAGCTTTCTATTCCTTTTTTTTAAAGCAAGGAAGCATAAATTAATTGAATTAAACAACATAATCCTTCGTAAAAAAATTAAAAATTACTTGTGAAATTCTTTGTTTTGACCAACCATACAGGTGTTTGATGATTAAAATGTTTTTCAATATTTTTTGAAGTTATCAGTAGCTCTTTCTACATACATATGTATGTATGTAACTATAAATATATCCATATACATATAGTTATAAAGTCATCCTTTACTTTCAAATTTATAATATTCAAGTTATTAGATTCTGTTCACTAACTGTTGATATCTGTATTAAACTTCATATCAGCAAATTTGGAAGCTTGACTTCTGAAATAATGGACTCTGTTTGTCTGGTATTGAGTTCCTAGCACATACCTAGACCTCTGCCAGGGCAATGGATAAATTGGAAGTAGTAATCAATTATCTTTTGAAGAAAATTTTAATAAACATGAAATTCTTAGAAAATCATATTATCATAAGCTATGACAGACTGTGTCGTGTGATCCATTGGCAACATCCCAGATGTGGACATGAAAGCAGGATTCAGAAGAGTCAAACTTAAGCTGGTTCTGAATGGTGGATAGGATTTGGCTAGGCACAGAGGAAGAGGAGTATAATCAAGGCATAAACACAAGTCCATATTAGATAAATATTTATTTGTTTTACTACTCTTGAAGCTGGAAAAAGCTAAGGTATGTTGAGACCCCATTTGTAGAAATAGGCTAGTAAGAGAGCAAATGCTGGACTTGAAACTAAGGCACATCTACTCAAAAGTCAAGGTCCTGAAATAATAAATTGTTCTATTGATTTTGTAGTAGTCCCCATTTAAAATCCAAGATACGAGTGCAAGAGAGGTGCCTGTGTACGTGTGTGTTTCTAGGTGTGTGTTTGTACATGTTTGTGCTTGTATATATGTGTAGGTGTATGTAATTCTGTATGTCTGTGTTCACGTAGGTGTATGTGCATGGCTTTGAAGATGAAGGAAAATATTATCACCTTGAAACAAAATACTGTCGATAATGCCAAAGCTAAAATAAAGAATTAAAAAATTGGGAATACTATATCATATATGGCCATGGTATATATTTGAAGTCTTATTTGTAATGTATTTTTCATGGTACAAGAAACCTTGAAGTGGAAAATTGTTATTATTTTTGTAGGTGTGTATGAGATCTACAATTCAGTTGACATATCTTGAAAAGACAATTCCTACTGTCTTGAATATGGAAACCCTGGGAGATATTTCATGTCTTACCCTTTTAGGTTACTTCATTTCAGAAAGTGGGCCTATGGTCTGTCAAAGTGGAGACTGTTTGATTCCAAATATTGCCTTTATCACTTGGCCAAAAAGGGAAAAAAAAAATATAGTGATTGTGTTCCTAATGGCCTTTTAAAACTGCATGAATCTTCAAATAAACTTTATATTTATGACAGAAAAAGAAAGAATAAAAACTCCATACATATGTAATCACCCCTTCCAAAGTCTGTCTAGTGCTGATGAGAGTATCTGTCTCCTATCTTCTTCTCTTAATTGATTGTTCTGATATACTTCTAGTGGAAGTATATCCAAAATATGTTATTTAGAAATAGATGCAAATTCCATCTTGCTCCCCTGGCTGTCAACCTCATCCAACCATTATTTCAGAGCCCTTTAAGGCTTTGTGGTAGGTAAACTAGTAAAGAAGTATTTTTGTTGTTCATTCTTTTCTCTGCCAAGATCCCTACATACTGTACAAAGAAAGCCACTTAAACACAGATGGAGAAACAGATTGAGAGAAAATACTGTAATTCCTACTATTAAAATACTCATAAAAATAAGAACAGAAGAACAGCAATTATAATACTTAAGTTATATTTTGTTGAAGACAATATGCCTGAGTTAAAATATACATATTTTTATTAAAGTTCTAACCATTTGCAAATGCCATTCTGAGCACACACTGTATAAATTATAACTATCTTGTAGAGTACATCGCTAACATGCATGATTACATCAGCATGCATGCATACACATCCCCAGAGGTCTACACATTTAAAAACTTGTTCAGAAGTGCAAGCCAGTCTTATGCTGAACTCTTTGAGGTTTACATGGATTAACTTTGCACTTCAAAGAAAGTGCAGTTTAAACAGGTATCAAGCCCAAATTCTGAAGAATGGTAAAAGTATCTCTAGAAATATCCATCTCTTAGGTTTTTCATCTTTTTATTATTACAAATGTTTTCACTTTGTTGTATTTATTATTAGTTAGGTTATGAATAGTAAATGTTTTATTTGATGGTGAGCACGTGGCATGATATATGTAATCACAGCAATGTTTATGGATGAAATCAGTGGTCATGAAATGTTTGATGTTGGTTAATTGTAGGATTTCACCTTGCTTTTGATATATGTGATGTTTAATTTTTATAGTGAACATTGGTGTAGACATATGTTTTTATTTCTCTTGGGTATATACCTAGGAGTAGAATTGCTAGATCATATGATAATTGCATATATTTTTTTAAGATTTTATTCATTTGCGAGAGAGAGAATGAGAGACAGAGAGCATGAGAGGGAGGAGGGTCAGAGGGAGAAGCAGACTCCCTGCTGAGCAGGGAGACCAACGTGGGACTCGATCCCAGAACTCCAGGATCATGACCTGAGCCGAAGGCAGTCGCTTAACCAACTGAGCCACCCAGGCGCCCTGATAATTGCATATTTAACATTTTGAGGAACTACCAAATTGTTTTCCAAAGCAGTTGCACTACTTTATGATTCTATCAGCAACGTATAAGGGTTCCAGTTTTTCTACAGCCTCTCCAACACTTGTTATAGTCAATTTTAGTCATGTTTCTGGGTGCATAGTTTGGTATTTCACTTGGGCATTGCTTTCCATTTTTCTAATCACTAATGATGTTGACCATATTTCCATATGCTTATTGACCATTTGTATACTTTCTTTGAAAGAATGTCTATTTATATCCATTGGCTATTTTCTAAATTATTTGTCTTTTTATTGTTGAATTGTAAGAAATATTTTTATATAATGGATATAAATCCCTTACCATATATATGATTTGCAAACATTTTCCCTCATTCTTTGGATAGACTTTTTATTGTTTTGATGGTGTTCTGTGAGCCAAAAATGACTTTTTAAGATTTTAAATCCAATTAGCTTTCTCTCTACCTTTGTTTTCTTCACTTTTGCTTTTGGTGTCTTAACCAATCCAAGGTCATGAAGCTTTATTCCTATATTTTCCTGTACAAGCTTTATAGTTTTAGCACTTACACGTTGTTATGTGATTCATTTAGAGTTAATTTTTGTGTATGGTATATGTTAGAAGTCCACCTTCATTCTGCAGTGTGTCAATATCCAGTTGCCCAAGTACTGACTGTTGGACATTAATATTTAATATTAATACATTATACATCACATTATAATGTACACATTGTAATATAACTTGTCTTAATCTTTCCACCCTTGTCTTCCTTCAGAAAATTATTTTTTCAAATACATTATGTCTTTCTACTTTAAAGTGTCTAATATATTTCCAATATAGATAAAAATATAAACGAATGCCTTACTTTGTCCTACAAGGTCCTAAATGACCCTTTAGAACTATCCATCTCCCTTCATGACTTCTCAGAACCTTTGTAACTGCAATTATCTACACTAGAATGCCAATTTTTCATCTCTTAATCTTTTTATGTCCAGAACTTCCCGCAAATTAGTTCTTGCCAAAAAACACATTTTGCTCTATATCCATGTTCATTTTTTCTGTCACCAATTTTATTTACTAAAAAGGAAATTTAACCAAAAATATTATTCGCTTCAGAAAAAAAATCTAAATGTATTATGGCTGTGCTATAATGATTAGAAATAATGCTCTTTATAAGAGGAACATATAATGTATCTGAAAAACAAAATATTTTTTAAAATTTAAATATATGCATAAAAGTGTCTATTTTTTTTCAATCCCAGATAAAAAGTTATATATGAGACCTTTCCAGAAAATTCCTAAGACCAGAGGGATTGATTTTATGTATTTTAAGATACATATTTAAGGGTGCCTGGGTGACTCAGTTTGTTAAGCATCTGTCTTTGACTCAGGTCATGATCCCGGGGTCCCTGGATCGAGCCCTGCATGGGGTGCCCTGCTCAGCAGGGAGTCCACTTCTCCCTCTGCCCCTCACCCGAATTGAAAGTTTCAATTTGTGCTCCCTCTCTCTCTCTCAAATAAATAAATAAAATCTTTAAAAAAGAAACATATTTAGATAGATAGATGATAGATGATAGATAGATGATAGATAATAGATAGGAACTTTCATTTTTTTTTCCCCTTTGGGTATAAATCAGAATGTTAGTTATTACCTTTGATGCTGTGAACTGAATAAAATATTTCTCTGAATGTTTCTTTGTTTCTTGGTAGAGTTTAAAGAATAACCTGTTTTTATAATTGTTGCCTTATTCTTGTAGACAAACTTTCATGACAGGTAGATTAATATTTCAGTAAGGATGCTGAATTTTTGTTATTTTAGAAAACTGTAATAATTTATTTGAATGATTTCAGAACAGGATAATTATGATGAATTAATTAATATCATATATACATTTTTATGAATGATAACCCAGTTGTTAGTACAGATCCTCTATTCCTGTTCTTTCTAAGCTTTCTATATCCTTCCCAGTGTTGACTTTCTCGTGGTCATTTTGGTTTCCAACTTCCAGGTGTCCTTCTCAGCCTCATCACACTCCCGTAATTGTTACTTTCTCTGTACATCTTGTTAATCCAGATAGATTACTCCACCATTTGGCCCTTGGTCTTATAAAGTGCTATTTATATCATAAATTAGCAGCCAATAAGCAATTTAGTTTTACTTGTGCTCTATGTTACTAAATTTTCTCTTCTCTTTTTGCCTCTTTTTTTTTTTATCTCTACCTACCAGAACTCCAAAAACAAAACAAGATAATAAAAATTAAAATAAAACATTCCCATCTTGAACAGAAAAAAAAAAATCAACTCTTTCACCACCAATTTTCCGTATTTGGGATTCTATTTGCATATTAAAAGCAAAAAAAAAATCAAAACAAAATAACAGCTTATTGTGTGTTCCCTAAGCAATGGGACATACACTCCAGTTCTGACTCTTTCCCCACCATTTGTGCAAAGGAAAAAGAAGACAATAGAGGTGGTTGATGACTATCACTTTAAAAGACACATATAATTGAACATAATAAAAATAAATAAATAAATATACATAAACATATAAAAAAATAAAAGACACATATAATTAGTTGTTTTTTGTTTTTTTATTTTTTTATTTTTTTATTTTTTTTTGTTTTTGTTTTTTTTATTTTTTTAAGATTTTATTTATTTACTTGAGATAGAGTGAGAGAGAGAGAGAGAGAGAGCAAACACAAGTGGAGTGAAAGGGGCAGAGGGGAAGGGAGAAGCAGACTCCCTGCTGAGCAGGGAGCCTGATGCGGGACTCAATCCCAGGGCCCTGGGATCATGACCTGAGCTAAAGGCAGACACTTAACTGACTGAGCCACCCAGGTGCCCCAATAGTTAGTTGTTTTTTAAAATAAAAGTGTATTTTTCCATTATCAAAATTTCACTCGTTGTTCTTTACATTTTTCCTTAAACAGCAAAAAACTTTTACTTAGCTCTATGATCGGTTTTGTAATTTTTGACCAGAAACCAAGATAATTTCTATATTTCTATCTGGTTAATAGTTCACTTCTGCCTTATGTCTGCCCCACCTTGAATTTTCAAATTTCCACATTAGGAACAAGAGAAAAGCTTTCTTGCATGAATAAGTTAAAGACAAAGTTACAAGGACTACATAATAACATTGTACTCCCTCAAATGTTCATACTGATAAGGACCATAACTATCTTGAAAATGTAAATTCATAGGAACCAAGGGATGACCTAAAGTGAGAAATTGGAAATGGTCTAGTAAACAGGGAGATCAATTTTTCTCTCAACACTCATCCAGTGGGAAGATTTTAATTCCATGTACGTCCAAAGCAGGAATTCTTAACTCCACGTTCTCAAATGGATTCAGTTAATTTGCCATCGTACTTGCTAGCACATGCAAATCTTAATCTTATGGCCATTTTTTCCTGAGATAAAGGCACATAGCCTTCAACATTTTTCAAATTATGTAATTAACTTTATATTGGTTCAAAAACATTAAAAAGATTAAGGACCACTGGTCTGAGAGAGTGAGTCTTGCTACAAGGAGATAGAATGGAGAAACTCTCTTTGGGAGCAAAATACATTCAGAATGCAAGTAAGAAAACTCTAAATTGAAAGTTTCAATTATTAGAAGCATATATTCATTTTATTTTTCCCTCTTGGGATACATTTTAGAGAATTGGCAGATTGGTTTAGTAAAAAAATATGTGAGTTGGTTTTAAATGATAGTTATTTATAAAATGAAGGAATCATTTGCATCAATATAATTATGTGACAGTTGGTACTAATTTCAACTGAGTCAATGACATTATTTAAGCACAGGATGGATGAACATGAATGAGTATGAGTAGTGTTCTGACTTTTAAAGATAGTTACACTAAATGATCTCCAAGGCCGACTCTAACTCCAGGATGCTTAGTAGCCGGGAATGTAGATGAACATTGAGGAGGGGTACTGATACAAGGAATATGTCTCATATTCCTCAAAAGTTTTCAGCAAGGCAAACAGTCCTTGTTCAAGATAAATGAACAAATAAATTAACAAAATTAATATTTTGTCATTTTAAATTTATGATCTCTTCATTAAGTAGTCATACGAAGTCACTGGCAAATGTCCTAAAATGTCAAACATCATAAACATTAACCCTTAACACATTTCTAAATATTGAATTCACATTTAGGAATGTATATGTTCACAATGAGTATTTAAAAAATTAAATAAGCAAATACTCTGAATTTTTTAAAGGCTTCTGGTGTTCTGAACTAGTGCAAATTTTTTATCAGATACCATGCGCCTAGTTCTGCCCAAGTCAATCCATTATTCAATGTGGATATTCTTGCTGCTTCTCCATAGAGGATCTTATCATTTCTTCCAGTTCAAGACTTTTGTTCTCTTCACCAACCTTCTCTGAGGGATATTTATCTTTACTTCCCAAAGCCTTTGCTGCTTCATTTTCTAGTTAATCTACAATTATTTCTCTTCAAGTCAACACCCTGTCTTTACCACACTTTCCTTTTTGTTTTCCTTATTCCACCTGTCCTACAGTTTTGTATGTCTCTTAGATCTATAATTAAAATAACTTCTGAAATCACATCACCCAAAAAAGGCTTCTCTAGCAAAATGAATAAATGTTGATGATTCCCCACTAATATGTTTCTGTTTTGATTTAACACCCCATTAAACTTATCCCTTATCATTCCACAGAACTAAACTTCTTGCTAAGCAAGCTATAGCATGCTACCCTTTTGCCGTAGAAAAGAAGTCTTTTTCACCTTCCACATGAAAGCTATCTTTATTCACTTGCCCCAGTGAGTTTCTGCTACTATAAACAAAACTTTTCTAGTTATTCATGACATTTTTCATATCATCTGGTTTAAAGCCGATTCACTAAACATACATGCAACTAAATTCTCTTTCAGAGTTAGGTAGAGATTTTCAAAGCAATACAGACATTTTGGTGTCCTAAACTTAGCATGTCCTTGAACATAGTATGTGAACTATAGTTCACCTTCAAAAAGAGTAGAATTAAACTATTCTGTTCTTCATCTCTGATATGTATTTCTGATGATTTGTTGTGTGATACAATTGGGTTTTTATTGGTCATACTGCATTATTGACCTATGTTTAGTTTACCATTAACTAAATCTTTTTTACATGGGGTTCTAAGAAGACTTTTTTGGAATTCTGCATCTTTTATTTAAACTATTTATTATTCCTCCCACCCAGGTTTCAGTTATTTACAAATATGATGAGCATTTATTTTATATCTTACTTGAGTTGCTAAAATGTTGAACATGCAGGGTTGATAACTGGGTACTGTGGCACACTTCAAGACTCTCATTCAGGCCAGCAATTTTCATTTTTTAAAAAATCATGAAACACAATGAAAACTGTATTTTATATTATGACCCAGAATATACGGGAATATTTAAATATTTATGTATACCTGAATTCAATTAAGTTTAATAATTAAATGTGTTTTTATTATGAATTAACCACTATAATATTTTCTGTTCTATTTTGTTTTATTCTATTTCATTTTATGTAAATTACTGGCTTTTGCCCACACTATTTGCTAGCCAGCTCTGTATGACAAAACACCCTCAAATTTCACTTATTCCTGCTCATATATCCATGGATCACCTAGGATTCTGTTGATTTAGCTTGGGCTTAGTTGGGCTTGACTTCAAAGTCTATATTGGGTCTAGTCTGCTCCATATGTCTCTGACCCTTTTCAGATCAGTGAGCTAAACTAGGCATGTTCTACATATAACAAAGGAAAAAACAAAAATATATGATAGGTTGGAAAAGTGGAATGATCTAGGCATATACTTCTCTTAGCAATGTCAGAAACATAAAAGGCAAGCACAATTGCATGAGGTGTCATAAAAGAAATATATAGAGAAGGAATATATATATAGAAGAAATATACCATCTCTATCAAAACACTTTCACAATCCAATTATGGATTTCCACCCAGGGCTCTAAGCTGAAATTGAGCCATTGATCAAAACTCTTTGAATACCATCATTAATCAAATTACTAATCCACTTGATCATTTTGGTATCTAGATCATAGTATTTCACTGACATGAAGCAACATGTTATATTATTTCTTTTAAGTTCCAGATTCTCAAAATGTATCATATTTCTTTGAGATACTAACACCACCAATAAGTAAAAATTAGGTCATCTTGACATATAATAAGGTAAATGTTTTATAATTTAATAATCAGTGTATCCTCATCTAGTTATTTATAAGCTCTCACTTGAATCATTCATTCTACAATTATGTTCAGAAATAATATCAGATATATGAGACTATACCTTTATACCAAATGTTATATTTAGATTAAATATCACTTTTTTCAAAAAAATTCCTGAATGCCCAAACATATCTCTTTGTTAAATTTTCTCAATAAATATGATTTTTTCCTTTGTAACATAAATTATAGTTTGTGTATATATATATATATATGATGTATTAATATTTAGGTTAAAATCAGCTATTATATTTATTCATTTCAACTTTAAAATATAAATTACTAGTACACAGACTAGAACATAGAAAGTACCCAATAAATGAGTAATGATTCAGGTTCCATCCTGAAATTTGCTACACTGATACATTTCTAATAATTGACCATGATTAACTTTCTTCCCAATATCTCAAAGGTCTCTGCCAGTGGTTTAGTAATTTTTATAAAATGTATCATTTTACACTGTGATAGATATATGGACTAGACAAATTGAATTAATTTAAGTTATTCTCTTAAAAATTTTACTTACACTTACTTTTTCCCTAATAGCAAGGTCACATCCTTTTCAGCTGAAAATTAGTTATGGCAGAATCAAATAGGGATTTAATAGGAGTTTTATTTGTTGAACATTGAGGAAACTTTTAGCACAGGTTTTCCAGATTTACTTGAACCCTGAAGCCTACTGCAGTTTATATATATATATATATATATATATATATATATATATATATAAATGCTGATCAAAAAACATGTATATATATATATATACACACACACGTATAACATAAACAAGCTTATAATCATATAAACAGTTAAAATTTTGCATGATAATTTCTGTCAAAGGGATTTTGCTAAAATGATTTGAGAAAACTGTGTACAGATAATTTAGTACAGTCTGGAGAGTTTGGGAGAGGTATTTTATTGTTATTTATTGGAACTAGTTCAAGAAGAATGAGTAGGGATTTTCAAAAGAAAGGAAAAGTAGGAAATTCTCGGAAGAATCATATGTACAAGGGTTGAGAGTAATCACAGACCAGCTATGATTGGAGGTATTGACTGTCCTTTGAGATAGGAATGTATGTAAGTATATCAGTGGAAAATATTGATGTGAAACAAGGTAAAAGAGAGGGCAGACTATGAAGTATAAAGCTACTTCATAGTCCAGAAACTACTTCATAGTTTAGAATGTGGCCGGAGGAAAATGTAAATTAAAAGTGTTTTTTAATTTTTTTAGGGGCGCCTGGGTGGCTCAGTTGGTTAAGCATCTGCCTTTGGCCCAGGTCATGGTCCCAGGGTCCTGGAATCGAGCCCCTAATCGGGCTCCCTGCTCAGCAGGAAGCCTGCTTCCCCCTCTCCCACTCTCCCTGCTTGTATTCCCTTTCTCGCTATGTCTCTCTCTGTCAAATAAATAAATAAATAAAATCTTTTAAAAAAAAGTTTTTTTTTAAATTTTTTAAGATTTTATTTACTGATTTGACAGAGAGAGCACACGTGCTAGCACAGCAGGGGGAGCTGCAGAGGGAGAAGGAAAAGCAGGCTCCCCGCTGAGCAGGGACCCTGATGCAGGACTTGGTCCCAGGACCCTGGGGTCATGACCTGAGCTGAAGGCAGACACTTAACCAACGGAGCCACCCAGGCCTCCCTAAAAGTATTTTCTTAATCTGGAAAGTGACACAATCAATTTTGCTTCTTTGAAAAAGTACCTTGCTTATAGTGTGGGAAAGTTGTTAAGAATCAAAGACAAGACAAATGGTTTCTGAAATGATTTAGGTGGAATATTATTGGATCCAAAATTAAGTGTAAGTAGATATTAAAAAAAGGGAGTGGATTTTAGAAACATTTCTGGTATATAATTGACATGATTTAGTGGTCAATTGGATGTCAAAAGGAGGAAGAAAGAAAAAGTGGATGACTAAACTTAACTGAAATTGATATAAACAAGCACAAAAATTGAAAAGGGAGAGGAAAAAGGAAGAAGATCAATTTTGTTTGGAATAATATGTTTAATATACATGCAATACATTTAGGTTAATAGAGTCCATTGGTTCCTGGAAAAACAGTTGTTCAACTAGAAAGAGAGAAAGAAATAACCAAATGTAGACCTGGGAGTATCTTAAGGAGAAAACAAAATAAATGATATAACCTAAAGAAACAGATATTTAAGGGGCATGGAATAAAAAAAGAAAGAGCCAGAAAAACAAGAAATATTACGGAGAAAGTATAGAAAGACATATTAATAAAGGAGATGGTTTTAAGCTATAGGAATTATTTGCAGTCTCAAATTTTGTGCAAATGTCACATAGAATGTGGACTAAAATTGCATTGTGGATTTAAACATGAGCTCCTTGGTGATTTCTACATGAACATTTTCAGTAATGTGGTAGGGTAACAAATCATAGTTTACAAGTAAGAATTGTGGAAGTGGAAACAGCAAGTTTACTACTCTGCGAAATGTTCAATGTGTAAGGAAATACCATGAATGATAGAAGGTATTCTAACTTCTATCTATGCATTCTATTTATGGAGCCAGAGGAGAGGGAAATAACGCAAGGATGGTTAACCAACAGGACAATGGCCAAGTAAAGTCAGAGATAGATTAAATCAATCCATATTTGGAAAGTCTACATTTGAAGTTAATAAAGTAGTCTTTTTTTTTTTTTTTTTTTTTTTGGAATGAAAGCTAGCATTGCAGCACTCTAGGTAAGTTTAGATTTGAACAAGATTGGTATTTGATGACCACTATTTTTTAGTTACTTGAGCAAGATATATTTTATTCAAAGAATGTGGTAGTTGGGGAAACTGATTAAGAACATTTGGGATTGCCATACATGTAAAATGACAAAGAATAAATAAGGATTGTGAAAAATCTTGGCATTTTGAGGTCCTCATGAATTAGGTAACATTCTTGCTGGATATCTCCCCTTTGCTGTTATATCTTTATTCAGTACCACTTTAGAATTTATCTCAGTAACACTGCATCAGTTTATGTATTTGCTCCAACTAGGTAAGCTAGTTAAGTTTATATATTCTTCCACAATGATGCTCTTCTCCACTCCCACTTATTCTTTTCTAAATGCTCTCTTGAGACCACTTCTATTTCTTTAAAATGCATGTACATGTTTTTTTCTTGATCCATACTGTTATTCACACACACACACACACACACACACAGAGTCCCTCTCCAGGGCTGATGTTTTGATATAGGAAATACCATCTCATTGCCACATTTGAAACCTCAGTTCATTATGCAACTTATATGGTCATATTTATCTGCCTGTGTTATTAATATCATGTGTACTAATTAATGGCTATAATCTGAGTTGGCAAGTATTTATTTTAGCCTCCAGTTTTCTCTCATGCAAAGTATTGGACCCCCTCAATCTTGTACTCTTTTTCCCAGATGATATTTTTTGTCTGCCTTAATGCCAGGTATTGGTACATATGTAGACTTTTCTGTACCTTCATCTACATTTGATCTAACACTGCTTCTTATTCAGACAAACAACCATGATTCCGGGCAAAATTATTCTCCATGTTTGGGAAAATCATCTCATCCTTCCATCATTCTGATTTTTTTTTTTAAATCATGGTCTAGAGATGCAAATTATAGTCACTGACATGACAATCAATTGTTCATTTTATCAATATCTCATACTTATCAAAACTCTCAGTAGCATTTGGTAGAATCAACACTTGTACTCTTTAGTTTATTTTTTCAGTGACATATTCAGTATTTGTAAAGTGTGGTCTATATAATTCTCAGTTTATTGTAAAGCACAAAGGAAAATTTGTATTATTTCCCATGCTTCCACTTACTCTCTCCCCTAAACAACTTTCATCAGTTCCCTCTTGATTCAAAAATTTTATCCCTTCCTGACTCCTTAAAACCACTGCACATTCTGGAACACATGGCCAGTCCCTATTAAAATATATTATATCTTTAAACTATTTTCTGGGCAACCATTTCACATTTTTGCTCTGATAAAATCATAGCATTTTATTGAGGATGCTGATTCACCATCAGCAGGCTCTCCAGTGGTGGATGTTTTCTTTTCCACATCCCTCGGGCCACGTAAGTGTTCTCCCTTTTCTCCATTATATCTTTTAAACAATGCCTTCTTTCTCCATTAATACTTCCATCTGATTTGAAACTCATACAAAGATACTATACCAACCCAAAACTATTTTGTTGCAAATATCTATAGACTGGTACAACCTCTCAATTCCTGGGATTTCTTTCTTCCAGTGATCATATCCTTTACTCCATTTCAGTTGCTCTCTGATGGTCATACCTAAAATGTGCTTTCCCTTATATCTTTAACCCCTTCATGATTTTCTATTGTTAGATAAATCCTTTACATGTACCCGTCATCCCAGTCATTCTGCTCTCTTTGTAAAATCCCAGACCTGGCTTAATTTGGCTCATTGCACATTCTGTTTTTGCCACTCAGAAGCTAAGTCTGGAGGGAGAGAAATACAAAACCATAGTGTTTGGAATGTTTGGACTGTCATTTCAAATTAAAGGTACTAATGTATAAATAGGTCCTTAGTGCTGAGAAACAATCATACTATATTTCTCTATGCCAATAGTTCTCCCAAAATTCAGGATATCCATTATTTCTTTTTTCCTCCTTTATCAAGCCTTCAATATACTAATATGCATCCTTATTCTCTGCTGAATGAGAAAATAGAAATAATTAGAAGAGAAGTCTATAAGCTACTACTCTCCTATCTACCTAATTAACACCACTAATATTCATGTTCTCTGCTTTCTGTGCTACTATAAACTGTTTCAGACTGTACTTCTATCTATGCTAATTCTCCATCTCCACTGGTCTGCTCAAATATAGCACTCCAAAATCTATCCCCTTTCAGTCTTACCCCATGAATATTTCCTCTTCTCTGATGCATTATTTTCATTGACATAAAAACACTGTGATTCCCAACATTTGCCTTCCTTTCAGTTACTACTTCATTTTTTGTTCACTTTTGTAGCAAAAATTCTCAAAAGTGTTTGAGTGCCGAAACAAGCACGTGCTAAGACAGAATTGGAATTGCAGATATTTATTTTGGAAAATTCTTGTGAATGATACATAGGGAGGGGGCAGGAGTCTGCAACAAGAGTCTTAGATTATGATGTTTGTATGCCAGTTGTGAAAGAAGGGAGGGAAGAAAGAATTCTGTGGGAAGAACCTTAGGACTCAGTGCAGTTCTGAGAAGAATATGGACTGGGTGATGGAGAATCCCATAGTCAAAACTGCTTATTACAGAAATCTGGAGTCAGCAGCAAATGTGCTAGTTCTATATCACTGCTGTCCTCAGTCATTAGTGAGAGAAGCCTGCAGGAAGTGAAGTCTGGTTTGAAGTTCAAGGTAGAATAAAAGGTGCAGCAACTGGAGCCTGAAAATCACCTATGGTCCCTTTATTATTATTATTATTTAGTATTTTGTCTCTCCTGGAGAATGTTCCATGTGCACTTGAGAGCATGTATATTCTGCTGTTATTTGGTGGAGAGTTCTGTATCAGTCTGTTAGTTCCAATTGGTCTATAGTTTTGGTCAAGTCCTATTTCCTTACTGATGTTCTTTCTGGTTTTTCTATTTATTATTGAAAGTGGAGTATTGAAATATCCTAATATTATCTTGTTGCTATCTATTTCTCCCCTCAATTCTATTAAAGATTGTGTCATATATTTAGTAGCTCTGAGATTTGGTGTATAGATATTTATAATTGTTTTATTTTCTTTGTGAATTGACCTTTTTATCATTATATAATGTCCTTCTTTGACACTTGTAAGTTTTTAAGTTAAAGTCTATTTTAGAGTGATGTTAGCCACTTCTCTCTGTTGGTTCCCATTTTCATGGATTTTTTTTTTTATCCTTTCATTTTTAGCCTATGTGTGTCCTTAAATCTCAAGTGAATCTCTTGTGGACAAGATTCCTTATAGTTGGATCTTGTTGTTTTATTCAGTTAGCCATTCTATGCCTTTATTGGGGGAATTTAACTCATTTATATTTAAGGTAACTACTGATAGGGAAGAAGTTACTATTGTCATTTTGTTGTCTTCTGTATGTTTTATAGCTTTTTTTTCTTCTTTCCTTTCCTCTCTTAGTGCCTTCCTTTGTGTTTAGTTGATATTTTGTAGTGACATGCTTTCATCCCCTTCTCATTTCCCTGGCAAATATGAGAACCCCATAATAATATGAATAATTGGAGAAGTATCATCTCTAAATGCCTCTAAAAGATCAGAGGATCATGTATTCTCATTTGCCCAATTATTCTCATTACACAAAAGTATTTCTCCATTCTTATGATTAAGAATCCAAGCTCTCTTCTAGATGCCAATCTGGAGGCAACTTTTCAACATTTTTTCTGCAAATTCTAACTTTTAGAACATGGGCCTCTCGTGAATAATAATAAATTTTCAAAATGAAAGAGAGGAGAAGGGGAAAAACAGTTAAGTTAGAAGGAGGATCATGTCTGAAGGCCTTATTAAGGTTATGAAACTTTAGAGAGTTAGTGAGATTAGAATTTAGAAAAAGTTTGAGAAAGAGTAACATAACATAATAACATCCATTAAATCAATGGATTTAATGACAAGAACGTCATTGTGAACTTGGGAGATTCAGTGGAATATTAAGGTCAGAAGCAAGATAATTCTGCATTGAGAAAAGACATGTTGGTTATTAAACTCTGCTAATTAGCTTTTGGGTATTGGCCAGGATTCTGAAAACCTTAAGTTTTATTAAACTTATCCTAGACTTCATAGTCCCCTGTACTTTACTTCCATGTTCCACATTGTTGGGTTCCACAGTGTTGATAATGAGAAGAGCAAAAGGTAACAATTGTAGGACACAAAGGGATGCCCATGAGATAAGAGGAAAAGAATGATATAGTGTGTGGGTGAGGAAGTTAAATGAGGTGGGCTTCTCACAAATATGCTTAATGATAATGTGGTAAGAAGGACTGGGAAGTGTCCATTATGTTTAGTAGACATGACTCAATATTCCATCTAGAGAAAATTTAGTGCAGTCAGGCAGAGAAGTAATTCTGATTTCTGTGTATTGAAGAATGGATGGATGTTGAGCATATAAAGACCACAAAAGAGAAGAACTCTCAAAAACAATTGGCTGTATGGGGAAAAAAGTGAGTCATGAGAGAGTAAGTCCAAAGATAGATACGTTTCTCAATTCAGTGTTTAGATGCTGATGTAAGTTCTATCTTTTTTTTTTTTTTAAAGATTTTATTTATTTATTTGACAGAGACAGAGATAGCGAGAGCAGGAACACAAGCAGCGGGAGTGGGAGAGGGAGAGCAGGCTTCCCGCCAAGGAGGGAACCCGATGTGGGACTCCATCCCAGGACCCCGGGATCATGACCTGAGCCGAAGGCAGACGCTTAACGACTGAGCCACCCAGGCGCCCAATGTAAGTTCTATCTTACAGCTTTTACTTTCTCTGTAAAATAGACACCACTTCTGAGTGAGATAAGCAAGGGAATAAGGGTCTGGAATTCAGAGTTGGTTTGAAATAGTGATTCCAAGAGGTAGAAGGGATGGCAATAGAAATGTGTTAGAATATCAGTCACCAGTGGTGATCATGAGTTTACAGTGTTACACATCTATCTAAGGTTGCCCTGGAATGTAGCAGTTTAGAGAACAGGTGTAAGTGATACATGGTGGGAAAGCAATCCAAGGTTAGTATTTTGCCTGTCAGGTACTATGGAAGGAAGTTAAAGGCAAGGAAGGTTAGCATTCTGGCTTATATTTTATGTATTTATTAATATTGAAATAATATATTAACAATAGCCACCTGGCTTAGCTGATCTAAATAATGTTATCATAGCATTTTCTTGTATAGCTTTATGCAACAATGTATCCTAACATTGATCCTATTAGTTTCCTAGGTTGAAGTTAGTCTACTATGGTAGGGACTCTGTTACCAGAAAGACATTCATTTTAATGCCAACTCTGAGGCTATTTCACTTATGCTCTTCCCTGCTACCCTCTCTTAAATTAGACAGTACATTAACTCTTCCCCATTCTAAGAGGAGGCAGCAAGGTTTGGAAGGAATTAGGTATTGTACAGATGAATTTCTTTCTTTTTTTTTTTTTTTGTAAAGATTTTATTTATTTATTTGAGAGAGAGAGAATGAGAGAGAGCACATGAGAGGGAGGAGGGTCAGAGGGAGAAGCAGACTCCCCGCGGAGCAGGGAGCCCGATGCGGGACTCGATCCAGGGACTCCAGGATCATGACCTGAGCGGAAGGCAGTCGCTTTAATCAACTGAGCCACCCAGGCACCCTGTACAGATGAATTTCAGTGATGGAGGAGAAAGGATGAAGATATTTATAAGCACTAGTCAGAACCCAGGGAGAGCAAGACAGTGCAAAATCATCAGAGGAGATATGTGTGTAGCTGGAAACAAAAAGTTGTCATTTTTGCAAAAACATGTTCTTTCAAAGGAAGCAAAGAATATCTAAAATATGTATAAATAACATTGAAAATTAATTTGTCCATGACAAATGTCTTCTAGTTTTGTTATAATGGCATGTATTCAAAGTAATCTATTACCATAATTCATCTTATCTACAAACAGCACAGAACATAATTAGTTAAATATGTCTTTTAGTTAGTCTTTTAAATGACATGTTTGTACTCTGAAACATTTTGTGAACATCATTGAGACACTGTTTCTTCTCTTAGTGAAGTGCATATTTTAAATGCATGATTAATATATTGCAAATGCTTTAGAATTTTGAAAGAGTATTTCAAATAATATCCATATACTTTTATTTTCCTATTGCATTTTTAACAATAGTGAGTAGTTTCAAAGCAGAAATTCCCTTGACCATGTTGCTGTCTTGCACACATTTTATCTAATATATGCAATTGCCAAATACTTCCACATTATTGTATTTCAATGAGAAGAACCATAGAGAAAAAATATGTATGATTAGTAAAAAAAGAAAACAGAGCTAAAACTTGAGCTTAAGTCTGAAAGGATCTGCTTTACTTTTAAGTTGATTACGTTCTGCAAAAGAAATTATTTTGAGCTTGCACTCTGTGTTCTAAGTTATGTAAACGTGGTCTGCTATTTAAAAATGTTAATCTTTAAAAATTTTTCTGATTAATCTTATTGAAAAATATTTTGGGAAAAATATAACAAATCAACTTTTCATATCTTTTTAAAAACTTTTCATGTTTTTATCCTAAAACTTGATGTTAGAAAAAAAAAAAAAAAGGAATGTAAGAAGGTCTTTAATCTGTGTCTTTTCTTATGACTGACTTAATATCTCAGATCCCTAGGACCTACATTGCATAGTGAATCATTAATTCAAATTGTTTGCCATGACCTCATTTTATTTTTGTAAAATTAAAATATTTATAAGTAAGGATATTGCTACAGCATTATGTGTATATAGTAATTCAGCAACATATTTCTCAATCTTTTAAATGAGAGTCTTTGGGTGTGTTTGTGTGTCTTTTATGTGTTTGTGTTTCTAAGTTATAGAAATGATTTTGCAAGCAATTGATATCAAGCTTCGATCATTCAATTTTCTAAAATACACCAATGAGTTGGTATTTTTTTTTCTTTTATATGATTGGGAAAAGTCTGTCCGTATTCAGTCATATTTCCTATGTTATTCAGCATGTGACTGTGAGGTTAGGTAGCTGAAGTTGAAAAGGAGGACAGTTTGTTGGATGAATTAAGAGGCTATGCTACTAGCCAGCAATCAACTAGTGTGGCAATGTTAAGAATGTTGGAAGGAATAGGGAGGAAGAAGGAAAATCATGGGTTAAAATATTTAAGAAATGGAAGAGTAAATAGAGGTCAGCCAATAAAGTAAAGAAGAATTCAGATATCATAGGGCTAATGGGAATTTTTTTAAATGAGAAGAAGTGATTTGCAAGTCTCAAAAGGGAGCTAGGAGGAAAATGCCAAACCTTTTTCCTGACACATGTGAGGCATGAGAAGAATATGAATCTTCTCTTGAGAGGGCTGCAGGGGCAGCAATTTCATCCATTGTAGTCAGGTTTTATTTCAGGGAAGTAAGGGAAATGTTTAAACAAGAGGTTAAATATTTTCAAATATTTGTATTTTCAAATTACAGAGCAAGAATTTCAAGAAATTTGCATGGAAGGAAGAAGATGGAGAATTTCCAGACTAGGGGACATGTTCAGAGTTATGTAGGGCATGAGCCTACTGTGATAATGAACTCAAAGGTTAGAAGACATGTCTGTTCAGTACTCAGTGCCTGGTACAGCATCTAGCATAAAATTGGTGCTTATAAATATTGGTTGATAACAATCAAATAAATTGAAAAAATGAAATTTATCTTTATAATGTTGTGACTGCCAACTATTAAAAATCCAGTAACAAATGCTTTGAAATACTTAAGTAAATAATGGTTCTTGTCTGTCATTTATAAGGAGTTTATTCCTTATAACTAAATGATTTCGCCAATTTGAGCAACGTTTAAATTGTGTTTAGGTTTTGGAAGGGAGTCTTCGTTTTTTTGTTTTTTTTTTAATTTTTTTTTTTAAGATTTTATTTATTTATTTGAGAGAGAGAGAATGAGAGACAGAGAGCATGAGAGGGAGGAGGGTCAGAGGGAGAAGCAGACTCCCTGCTGAACAGGGAGCCCGATGCGGGACTCGATCCCGGGACTCCAGGATCATGACCTGAGCCGAAGGCAGTCGCTTAACCAACTGAGCCACCCAGGCGCTAGAATTTATGCAAGCTAGTTGATATGAAATTGTCCCTAGTTCATGAATACAATACTAACGTGTTGACATAAATGATGTGAGAAACCTGAATCTGAGACTAAGGAAGTCAATCTATTCACATAAATACCCCCTGGCCAAAAACAAAACAAATCCCACGGTTTAATAAAATCTTAACCATCATTAAAGGAAGGTGGTCTTGTCTTACCTTTAACTGATCAATCAAAATGTGTTAGGACCACTGTGGAGAACTGGAATTCCTTTAGATTGTGTGCACTCATCATATAAGCATAGACAACCATCAACTATAATTGTGGTAACATTATGTATAGCAAAACAATAAATATTTAAACTCCTACATATGCAGACAGAAGCCAGTACAAAACACAGAAAGTATCTTCATGTCATTATTCCAGATTAGGGATAAGTCAAATGATGACTCATTTAATATTAATAACAACTATAGATGCCATGAAGAATAAATATTTAATGTCCTGTCAAATCTATTGGTCTGTCTTAAACTTTGTTGACAGCATCATTTTGAAATTCGCTCTCCAGTAGCCAGCCATCGTGTTCATTTTATCTATATTTTCTAATTTATAGTCAACATATTTAATTATTAACAGTAACTTCATATGAATGTTATTAAATCCCCTCACTTACAGAAGAGGAAACTGAGGAACAGAGAGCAGGGTTGCAAAGCCACGATATAACAAGATTTTAGTCCATACCTGCTAATTCTCTGTTCAGTGTTTTTACAGATCTCCCTCATTTCAGTTTGGTTGTATATGTTGAACTGTGCAAGCTGTTTCATGTGACAAAGATGAAAGAGGCAGGAATCTGTTCTGAAGGTACTTAAAAGTAAGGAGGGATGAAGTGAGACAACACATGTATTATTAAATTTTGGAATATGATGGCTGTTAAAAATAAAGCAAATACACCCAGAGTTCAAAGTATAATGCAATCATGTTAAATTAGGAATGTCAGGAAAGTCAGTGGTTGTGATTGAAAGCTGCCTTTCAAGGCAGGACTTAACCATGAGGAGTGCAATTTTCAGATAATGGAGTAATAGGGCCAATAACATGAAGGAGGGGAGAAGTTAAGAGTGAGTATTTTGTGGGATATGAGAACTAGATCATATTGAAGATTGGAGCAACAGCTTGACATGAGGTTGGAAAAATATACTGGAGCGATATTTGGAAGTTAAAAATACTTGGAATGTATTGAGGGATTAAAATATGACAAGTATGTAAGGTGGGTTCCAGTTGGAACATAAAGGTTTATGAATTTATTGAATTTATTTAACTGTTCCATGAAAAATGTAATGAATCCTGAATTAGAGTAAATGCAGAGAAAATAATGGGGAGGAGTCAGTTGAAATACTTAAAAATAACTTGAATAGATTATAAATATTTTAGTTATTTTTATATATTTATGTATATTATATATGGTTATCTAGTTATTATTTTGTTTATTTTAATAATTGGTTCAGAAATCAAAATGATATAGAACAGATATGTCAAGAATTTTCCTCCCTACATGCCCCTGCCTATCCATTTATCTTGCATAGATTATCATTTTTATTAGTTTCATGTGAATAATTTGGTGTTTCTACCAATATGTGCAAACATGACTATATATCCTTATTTTCTTACACAAATGAGATGATAGTATATATACTATTCAATAGTTACTAATTTCTAAATATCTCTCCATGTAGGTATACAGAAGTCTTTCTTATTCTTTTTATTGAAGTATAATTAACTTACAATGTTATATTAGTTTTAGGTGAGCAATATAGTCGTTCAACAATTCTATACATTACTCAGTGCTCATCACCATAAATGTAGTCTTAATCCCCTTTATCTGTTTCACCCATCCCCTCACCCACTTTCCCTCCAGCAACCACCAGTTTGTTCTCTGTATTTGAGAGTCTATTTTTGTTGTTTGTCTTTTTTATACTTTGTTAGTTTATTTTGTTTCTTAAATTCCACATATGAAGTTATGTGGTAATTGTCTTTCTCTGACTGACTTATTTTATTTAGCATTCTGCCTCTAGATCCATCCATGCTGCTGCAAATGGCAAGATCTCATTTTTTTTTTTATGGCAGAGTAATATTCCAGTGTGTGTGTGTGTGTGTGTGTGTGTACCACATCTTCTTTATCCATTCATCTATGGATGGACACGGGTTGCATCCATAATTTGGCTATTGTAAATAATGCTTCGATAAACATAAGGATGCATATATCTTTTTGAATTAGTGTTTTTTGTTTGTTTTTACTTTGAGTGAATACCTAGTAGCAGAATTACTGGATTGAATGAGAATTCCATTTTTAATTTTAATCTTATTTTTATTAGATAAATAATAGCACTGTATGTCATTGTGTGGGTTATTTAACCAGTCCCTTATAAATGTATATATTTTTTCAATATCTAGTATTACTAATCATGCTGAAATAAATAAAATCATACCCCATTTTGTATGAAAATGTAGGTGTACCTCTAGAATATTTTTTTCTGAAGTGAAGTTGCTGGGTCAAGAACTGATGGATTTCTAATTTTGATAGATACTGCCAAATTCCTCTCCCTGTTTATCACTTTATACTCTCATTAACAATATGTGAGAGTGCTTCTATCTCCAGCCAGGGAGACTTATGGATGCTGCAATCTGAAGGGTAAGAAATGCTTTATCAACAAAGCTTTAATTTGCATTTCCCTTATTTTGACCGAGGACAAGTATCTTCTCATATATCTTGGAAGTGACTTGTATTGCTTTTTCAATGATCTATTGATTCATGTCCTTTGTTTTTTATTAAATTTTTGCTTCTTCCTTTTAACTTTTAAAAGGTCTCTCATATCAAGTAGATTATCCATTTGTCTTTAATTTTAGAAGTAGATATTTGCACCAGTGTATAGTTTGCCTTTGCATCTAAAATACTTTTATGTAATCAAATTTATCAATATTTTATTGGATTCTAGATTTGTAGTCAGAATTTAAAAAGCTTCCTAGTTTGTAATAGAACACTCTAATATTTTATTCTAGTAACTGTGTGTTTAATATTTGAAACTTTGATACATTTGGAATTTATCCTGGTATACTGTGTGAAGTATTAATCTAATTTTATAATTTTCCATTAAGACTACATAGTTTTCCAACACCACAATAAAGAGTACATTAGTCTACAGCTCTGAGTTGTCACTTTATAACATACTAAGATTTTATGTATATTTGGATCTGTTTTGTGTTTTTCTGTTCTGTTAAATTGGTTGATTTTTTTTACATGCACCAGGATTATACTGCTTTAATTAAAAAGGCTTTGCAGTTAGTTTTAATAGGTTCACGGCCTTTTTTCCTCAGTTTTCCTAGATATTCTTGGCTGTTTATGCTATCCATATGAATTTCCAACTGCCTTGTCTAGCTATGGAAAAAGGTTCTTGACATTTTTATTGAAATCACATGTTAAGTTATAAATTACCAAGATGATGTATTTATGATGTTGAATTTTCCGTTCCTAGACCCTCAATGCATATGTATTTTTTCAAGTCTTCTTTTTTGCCCCTCAAAGGTATTTTAGAATTTTCATCATATAATTATATGTGTTTTATTATGTTTTTTTTCCCTACATGTTTTAACTCTTTGGTTACTCCTGAAAACTGGTTCTTCTCGCCATTGTCTCTTCTCATGAGTTGCCGTTTGTTTTCATAAAAGCTGTTGTTTTCTTGAATCTTATTCAGCTGCGTTGTCATTTTCATCATAGGATTTTCAGCATATGGTCATATCAATTGCCAAATGATATTGGTTTTAACTCCTTTCTAAATCTGCTATGTTTTTTCTCTTGTCCATTACATGTCAGATATTGCCAGGACACTGTTAAAATACCGGAGGTATTTTACATCTTTCTATTTTTCCTGGCTTGAGTGGGAATGCCTCCATTGTATCTTCATTATGTGAGATAAAGAAACTTGAGCTCTGAATAAATGTGTGTGTACCTGTGTGCCTGTGTGAGTTTCATGCTAACTGTCCTTCCAAACAATTCTTACTACACATATTCAGAATGAGCTTTGGATTGTGTCCAGTACCTTTTCAGCCTCTTTGAAGATGCTTTTATAATTTTTTTCTTAGGCTTATTAATACAAATAATTTTACTAATTTATTAATATTGAAAACATCTGTCCAGTGTGGAATGTATATGGCTATGCTTCACTATTCTTGAATATGCTTCTATATTGTCTACTCATGTTTTAGTTCAGATCATTACATTGATATTTAAAAAGTAATATCAGTTTATTTGGGTTTCTTTATAGATGCTTCATTATTCTTTCTTTCCAATGTTTCACTTGCTTCCCTAATGACATTTATGAGATTTTTTTCTTTTATATGCTGTGGGGAGAGAAAACATTAAATTAATTATTTGTTAATGGTTTTGTTGAATTCTTTTATGAAAGTTTCTGAGCCTGTGGCATTAGTTGGGGGGGGTTCTTGTACTTTTTTTTATATCTTTCATGGAAATTAGAAAAGTTTTGGTAAAATTTATTTTTCTTGAAATTAAAATTTATTTGTGTTTTAACATTTTTTATATGAGGTTGTATAATGTGAACACATTATTATATATCACTCTTTCCTATGTATGTTTATTTTTGTTTATTTTAATTATTAAAATTTTCTTGATTATGCTAACTTGTGTTAAATATTTTTAATTATATTTAAAGAACCAGCTTTTTGTTATTTTGTGTTATTTTGTTCTAGTGATTTTTTTTATCGACTAACTTCTACTTTTATCTTTATCGAATTCTTTCTCTTGTTCTCTTCTGGTACAAATTACAATTGTTTTTCTATCTTTTAGAGTTTGATATATGCCATATTTCATTTCATATTTTAAAAAAGGTATTTGAAGAAAGTTGACATATTTCATTTAATTTTTTTAAAAGATTTTTATTTATTTATTTATTTATTTGAGAGAGAGAGAATGAGAGAGAGCACATGAGAGGGGGAGGGTCAGAGGGAGAAGCAGACTCCCTGCAGAGCAGGGAGCCCGATGCGGGACTCGATCCAGGGACTTCAGGATCATGACCTGAGCGGAAGGCAGTCGCTCAACCAACTGAGCCACCCAGGCGTCCCTCATTTTTTAAATTAACAAATTTTCTTCTGTGTTCCCTTTTAGCTCAAAATATTGATTCCATAGATCTGTATATGTTCAATTTTCATTATAATTGATAGAAATGTTGCAAAATATTTGTTTTAATGATACTTGTATTTAGGCATACATTTGTGTGTCAAGAACACTGGAAAGTTTTAGTTTTTGCTTCATTATTTATCTAAAGGTTTTCGGTAGAAACATCCCTTAGAAAACAGCTTTGAATTTTTTTTTAATATAATTTTTTTATTTTGTTATGTTAATCACCATACATTACATCATTAGTTTTTGATGTAGTGCTCCATGATTCATTGTTTGCACATAACACCCAGTGCTCCATTCAATATATTTCCTCCTCAACACCCATCACCAGGCCAACCCATCCCCCCTACCCCCTCCCCTCCAGAAACCTCATTTTGCTTCTCAGAGTCCATAGTCTCTCATGGTTCAGCTCCCCCTCCGATCCCCCCCCCTTTATTTTTCCCTTCCTACTATCTTCTTCTTTTTTTTAACATATAATGTATTATTTGTTTCAGAGGAACAGGTCTGTGATTCAACAGTCTTACACAACCCACAGCACTCACCATAGCACATCCCCTCCCCAATGTCTATCACACAGCCACCCCATCCCTCCCACCCCCCACCACTCCAGCAAACCTCAGTTTGTTTCCTGAGATTAAGAATTCCTCATATCAGTGAGATCATATGATACATGTCTTTCTCTGATTGACTTATTTCACTCAGCATAATACCTTCTAGTTCCATCCACGTCATCACAAATGGCAAGATTTCATTTTTTTATGGCTGCATAATATTCCATTGTGTATATATATATATATATATATATATATATATATATATATATA
>NC_058405.1:49668754-49779888 GCF_002201575.2 Neomonachus schauinslandi | reverse complement strand
TTTTTTTTTTTTAACATATAATGTATTATTTGTTTCAGAGGTACAGGTCTGTGATTCAACAGTCTTACACAACTCATGGCACTGCCCATAGCACATACCCTCCCCAATGTCTATCACCCAGCCACCCCATCCCTCCCACCCCCTCCACTCCAGCAACCCTCAGTTTGTTTCCTGAGATTAAGAATTCCTCATATCAGTGAGATCATATGATACATGTCTTTCTCTGATTAACTTATTTCTCTTAGCATAATACCCTCTAGTTCCATCCACGTCATTGCAAATGGCAAAATTTTTTTTTTTTGGCTGCATAATATTCCATTGTATATATATATACCACATCTTCTTTATCCATTCATCTGTTGATGGACATCTTGGCTCTTTCCATACTTTGGCTATTGTGGACATTGTTGCTATAAACATTGAGGTGCACATACCCCTTCAGATCACTACATTTGTATCTTTGGGGTAAATACCCAGTAGTGAAATTGCTGGGTCATATGGTAGCTCTATTTTCAACTTTTTGAGGAACCTCCACACTGTTTTCCAGAACGGCTGTACCAGCTTGCATTCCCACCAACATTGTAGGAGGGTTCCCTTTTTCTCCACATCCCTGCCAACATCTGTCTTTTCCTGACTTGTTAATTTTAGCCATTCTGACTGGTGTGAGGTGGTATCTCATTGAGGTTTTGATTTGGATTTCCCTGATGCCCAGTGATGTTGAGCACTTTTTCATGTGTCTGTTGGCCATTTGGATGTCTTCTTTGGAAAAATGTCTGTTCATGTCTTCTGCCCATTTCTTGATTGGATTCTTTGTTCTTTGGGTGCTGAGTTTGATAAGTTCTTTATAGATTTTGGATACTAGCCCTTTATCTGATATGTCATTTGCAAATATCTTCTCCCATTCTGTCGGTTGTCTTTTGGTTTTGTTGACTGTTTCTTTTGCTGTGCAAAAGCTTCTTATCTTGATGAAGTCCCAATAGTTCATTTTTGCCCTTGCTTCCCTTGCCTTTGGCGATGTTTCTAGGAAGAAGTTGCTGCGGCTGAGGTCGAAGAGGTTGCTGCCTGTGTTCTCCTTTAGGACTTGGATGGACTCCTGTCTCACATTTAGGTCTTTCAACCATTTTGAGTCTATTTTTATGTGTGGTGTAAGGAAATGGTTGGGTTTCATTCTTCTGCATGTGGTTGTCCAATTTTCCAAATACCATTTGGTGAAGAGACTGTCTTTTTTCCATTGGACATTCTTTCCTGCTTTGTCGAAGATTAGTTGACCATAGAGTTGAGGGTCCATTTCTGGGCTCTCTATTCTGTTCCATTGATCTATGTGTCTGTTTTTGTGCCAGTACCATACTGTCTTGATGATGACAGCTTTGTAATAGAGCTTGAAGTCTGGAATTGTGATGCCACCAGCTTTGCTTTTCTTTTTCAACATTCCTCTGGCTATTCGGGGTCTTTTCTGGTTCCAAACAAATTTTAGGATTATTTGTTCCATTTCTTTGAAAAAAGTGGATGGTCTTTTGATAGGGATTGCATTAAATGTGTAGAGTGTTCTAGGTAGCATTGACATCTTCACAGTATTTGTTCTGCCAATCCATGAGCATGGAATGTTTTTCCATTTCTTTGTGTCTTCCTCAATTTCTTTCATGAGTATTTTATAGTTTTCTGAGTACAGATTCTTTGTCTCTTTGGTTAGATTTATTCCTAGGTATTTTATGGTTTTGGGTGCAATTGTAAATGGGATCGACTCCTTAATTTCTCTTTCTTCTGTCTTGTTGTTGGTGTATAGGAATGCCACTGACTTCTGTGCATTGATTTTATATCCTGCCACTTTACTGAATTCCTGTATGAGTTCTAGCAGTTTTGGGGTGGAGTCTTTTGGATTTTCCACATTAAGTATCATATCATCTGCAAAGAGTGAGAGTTTGACTTCTCCTTTGCTGATTCGGATGCGTTTTATTTCTTTTTATTGTCTGATTGCTGTGGCTAGGACTTCTGATACTATGTTGAATAGCAGTGGTGATAGTGGACATCCCTGCCGCGTTCCTGACCTTAGGGGGAAAGCTCTCAGTTTTTCCCCATTGAGAATGATATTCGCTGTAGGTTTTTCATAGATGGCTTTTTATGATATTGAGGTATGTACTCTCTATCCCTATACTCTGCAGAGTTTTGATCAAGAAAGGATGATGTACTTTGTCAAATGCTTTTTCTACATCTATTGAGAGGATCATACGGTTCTTGTTCTTTCTTTATTAATGTATTGTATTACACTGATTTGCGGAAGTTGAACCAACCTTGCAGCCCAGGAATATATCCCACTTGGTCGTGGTGAATAATCCTTTTAAGTACTGTTGGATTGTATTGGCTAGTATTTTGGTGAGAATTTTTGCATCCATGTTCATCAAGGATATTGGTCTGTCATTCTCCTTTTTGATGGGGTCTTTGTCTGGTTTTGGAATCAAGGTAATGGTGGCCTCATAAAACGAGTTTGGAAGTTTTCCTTCCATTTCTATATTTTGGAACAGTTTCAGAAGAAAAGGTATTAATTTTTCTTTAAATGTTTGATAGAATTCCCCTGGGAAGCCATCTGGCCCTGGGCTCTTGTTTGTTGGGAGATCTTTGATTATTGCTTCAATTTCCTTAGTGGTTATAGGTCTGTTCAGGCTTTCTATTTCTTCCTGGTTCAGTTTTGGTAGTTGATACATCTCTAGGAATGCATCCATTCCTTTCAGATTTTCTAATTTAACAGCTTTGAATTTTTACTTCAATTTTTTCTTGCAAAAGATTTTGTTTTGTATGGGGTTATATATCTTATTTGGGCTGCAAGTTTAAGCAAAATATATTTCTCTTTTTTTTAAAGATTTTATTTATTTATTTGACAGAGAGAGACACAGTGAGAGAGGGAACACAAGCAGGGGGAGTGGGAGAGGGAGAAGCAGGCTCCCCGCAGAGCAGGGAGCCCGATGCGGGACTCGATCCCAGGACCCCGGGACCATGACCTGAGCCGAAGGCAGTCGCTCAAACAACTGAGCCACCCAGGCGCCCCGCAAAATATATTTCTAACATCACCTTTCATATAGCCTTGACCAGTTAGTCATCTCTGCATCTCAATTTCCTCATCTGCTAACTGGAAATATTACTGGTAACAATCATATAGGTTAAAAGAGAAGAAACACAAACACATACACATTTATGTGTATGTATTCTTTTTCTATTCATTCATCAGTGTATCTTTCTGTTAGATATCTTCAAAAAATATCTGGCACTTATCAATCACTAGATAAATGGCCCCAATTATTGTTGCTGCTATTATCATCAGCAACAGCATCATTATTGTGTTGTCTGTATGTTGATTAAAATGCTTTGGGGGTGCCTGCATGGCTCAGTCGGTTAAGTGTCTGGTTCTTGATTTTGGCTCAGGTCATGATCCCAGGGTTAAGAGATTGAGTCCCGCATCAAGCTCCATGCTCAGCATGAGGTCTGCTTGGGATTATCTCTCTTCCTCTCCCTCTGCCCCCCCTCTCCACCCTCCTCACTTGTGCTCAATAAATAAATAAATAAATAAAATCTTTAGGAAAATGTTTTGGCTAGTGTTTATTTCCTGTGCTTTTGGGCATCTCAATTATTAAAAAAATGATCAAACTGCTTGAGTTAATTTTAACTGAGATTTCACTTTTTCAAAAATTCTTTAGTCATCTGAGCATGTGAATTGCACATTTAAAATTTTAAAGACTTTTTCAATCTTATATTTTTATTCTTACAAAACAGTACTGTAAAGAAATACAAGTCACACTTTCTTCTTCTGAAATTTGACGTTTTTAAGATATAAGTAACTTAGTTGTTTTAATCTCCTTCTGCCAAAACTGTCATGGTGCATGAAATCTAGTGTTATAAAATTAACATTTTTCCCCAAATGTAAGCTGTTTCGTTTCAAAAGAACTATTTGCCTTGGAAGATTGTTTCATAGGTCTGAAACTTAATTTCAGATCAGTTATGTTACTCAGATATATGGCAACATATCAAATATTTCTTCAGACCTTCAGCAAACCTCCTATTTACAGATGGCTCCCTAGGGACTGGTTCTATGAAGTACTGAATAATCTTCAAAAATATGGCAAAGTCACATAGCTACAAAAGTTGAGAAGAAGAAAACTTGGCTAAGAAAAATAACCAAAAAGTTTTAGGAGGTAAGAAATTCAGAAGAACACATAACCCCGACACATGACAGAATGTTTAATTCTGTTTTGGACTACCTAACTCAGGAATGCATTAAAGGCAGTAAAATTTACCAAAGTATAATGGAAGAATGCTTCAATTTTGAAATTGCCTATATATGTATTTATGTTTTGGGAAATAATTTGGGCATAAAAATCAATATCCAAATATTGTAAGCATGATGTGAATGAAACTGGAAAGTCTTTTTATAATGAATTTGTTGTGTATTTTGAAATTGCTCTATTAGAATCTAAAGCCTATTTTTCAAAACTATCACATATTCATAAGGCAGATATAGATGTTTAGGTGAAAATATGGAGTATGTAATAAAAGTAAATAAGATTAAAAAGGGAATGGGAAGAAAGTGACATTCATAGTAATGAAAAAGAAGTTATATTGAGCTAAATTGCACACACTATCAGGAAAATTAGACTTAAAAAACAGGATTAACTGAGATTCTTAATCTCAGGATACAAACTGAGGGTTGCTGGAGTGGTGGGGGTTGGGAGGGATGGGGTGGCTGGGTGATAGACATTGGGGTGGGTATGTGCTATGGTGAGCACTGTGAATTGTGTAAGACTGTTGAATCACAGACCTGTACCTCTGAAACAAATAATACATTATATGTTAAAAAAAAAAAAAAGAAAGAAGATAGTCGGAAGGGAAAAATAAAGGGGAGGAATCGAAGGGGGAGACGAACCATGAGAGCCTATGGACTCTGAGAAACAAACTGGGGGTTCTAAGAGGGGAGGGGGGTGGGGGGATGTGTTAGCCTGGTGGTGGGTATTAAAGAGGGCACGTATTGAATGGAGCACTGGATGTTATGCACAAATAATGAATCATGGAGCACTACATCAAAAACTAATGATGTAATGTATGGTGATTAACATAACATAATAAAATAAAATTAAAAAAAACAGGATTAACTGAATAACCTTCCACTATTTTGTATAACTTGAGCCATAATGATTGAAACAAAAAACAAAACAAACAAGGAAACATCGTTTGTATGTTTTTAAGGTCAACTTGGAAACAAGTGCTGAGAAACTCACAAAAACAATTCTAGCTTCCAAAAATACCAACTTAAATGATTCGTAGTCACATCCATTTAAATTCCATGACAAAAATGCTGTAGTTAAGGAAACTATCATTCCCAACCATATGACTATAATTATTTCAGTGGTCTATTGCTTTTAGGTCCAAATTTTGGTATAATGTGGATCTCTGAGACTAAAAGATCACCCAGGTATGTGATGTATGTTCTCAGGACATTAATCTAAGTTCTAGGAAAAATGGAGCATCCTAACTGACATTTTTCTTCTATATTGGCATTATATTTTTAAAGAAACATTGATAATCTGTGTCCAGAAGAGACTGACCTAGGAAGTAACATTTTGCAATATGAGGAAAAACAAAACAAAAGCTTTAGAAATGTTTTAAAAGGGGACATATGAATGCGGTCTTAATAAATCTCATCAAATAATTTTACATCTAAGAAGAAAAAGTAGATTTTATATAAATGAAAGGGGATCTTACATAAATGGGTGAAAAATAGAGAGGAGTAATTTTTAGTTTGATGCAAGGACCACTAATAAATGTGGATAAAACAAAGTACTGAGTTCTCTGCCAACAAAGGGTTCAACCAGATGCAGAGTGAATAGATTCTTATGTTAGGATGAAAGTTGGAATACATTCTTGCATGAATGCATGCATTTATTCATTTGTTTTTTTTTTCTTTCAAAAATTGCATCTGAATCTGATATCTTGTTTCCCTTCTGCTCTGCTGATTTGATAATTCTTCTAAATATTTTACATGTAGAAGAAAAAGTTGCAGTCTGAATCACACTAAGAGCAAAGTAATGAAGTAATTATCCATAGTATTTGCTCTAGGTTACTGCTTCCATTTTTTTTAATGTTTTAAATTAATGTATGTTTTAAAGAACGTTCCTAGAATAAGAACTCTTTGTTTTCCTATTTCATGAGAAGCTTTTACAATTCCAAGGGACGTTAGTAATTTTTAAGGAAGCAATAGGATTAACAGTATAAGAATCACTTGAATCAAGTTATTAAATATAGCCTGGATGCCAAAAGACTGTACAAATTCAATATCTAAAAAAGTATGACCTAAAAAATGAGTAGGTAGAGCAATGAGAAATACAATTCCTGAGTTGGCAGAAGGAAATTATTATTACTATCATTATTAATTGTTAGAACACTTGATGTCTTTGGAGTAGTTTTCAATCCTTTATTAGTTTTTTTTCACTCATGACTTCATTTTAAGTGGGTCATAATCATTATTTCACCAATGAGAAAACCATCACAGCAGAAGAGTCCATAATTTATTATATCCTAAGCAAATGAGCCACAAAAGAAAGATCCTAGGCACTGATTTTATTTCCTCTGCTTTTTAAAACCTCATCTTATTTTGGTTGGTTAGACCCACTAGGTATAACTGATAGAAAGGGTAATTATTATGTAACATGAGGAAACTTATTTCAACTAAGGGTTAATACACAGAAGGTAAGATCTAATCATTCTTGCATAATTCCTGGAGAATATAGGAATGTTGGGCTCATCATTGTACTTAAAATTATTTGGTCTGTCACAATCTTTCTGGAAAACTTAAATTAACTTTAGAGTTCAGCTTCCTACCCTTCCAAACAGAATTTTGACCAAGTATAGACTCAAATATGGATTACACCTAGATAATAAGGTGCAGAAACTAGAGAGACGCTGAGTGATTACTGAGCTCCAGGGACTTTTAGTAGATCTATTAATACTAGATGAGCTTTATGTTTTTTTGTGGAAGGCTTGAACTATTCCTACCTGACTCTAGGTTCACACCCTTAACATTTCTTTGTTTTTCTTATTGAGAATGATGGCTGTTCACTACAGTGTTTTTTCTTTGTGAGAAATAGCTGAAATCATTCACTTCCAGCACTATGTAGAGTAGTAAATCCATAGCAATCTTTTAGCAGTTATAAGGCATTATTTTAATCATGACTTTGTGTTCATTTTTAAAATAGAAATTTTTGTAATACATTTTTAATTGAAACTAGTTTTTCAGTATAAATAAAATGCCTTATAACCATATGTGGTAGGCAGAATTTCCAAAATGGCCCCTCAAAGTTGTACAGACATTATCTTCAAAATTTGTAAATACAGGAGTTATCACTCCTGTGATCATGTTATGTTATGTGGCTTAGCTGACTTTAAGATAAGGCAATTATTTTGGATTATCTGGACAGGCCAAATGCAATCACAGGAATGTTCAAAAGCAGAGAGCTTCCTCTGGCTGTTATCAGAAGGAGTCAGAAAAATTTCAAGTGTGAATAGAACTCAATGTGCCCTTGCTGCTTTGAAGATGAAAAAGCTGTGTACGAAGAAAGCTGAGCATAGTCTAGGGGCAGAATGCAGATGCTAGCTGACTACCAGCAAGCAAACAGGGATCTCAGTCCTACAACTGCAAGGAAACTGAATCTACCAACAACCTGAATAAACTTCTTAGAAATGGTCTTTCTAGGGACCTCCAGATAGGAGCCTCATTTAATCATCTTGTAATACCTGGAACAGATTACCCAGTTGAGCCTACCCAGACTTCCAGCCCAAAGAAACTGTGAGAAAATAAATGTGTCATCTTAAATTGCTCAGTTTGTGGCAATATGTCACACAGCAACAGAAATCAAACACAGCATGCTGTTTATTGTATTAACATACAACTTTTTGATACTAAAAAAAAAAAACCCTAAAGATTCAATAGATTCAATATAAATATTTTGTTTACTAATTGGATATGAATAACATTCATCTAAGTTTAATAATACTAGATTTTAGAGTGCAAAGAGACTTTAAGGAACATATAGTCTAGGATGATAAAAATGTAACCACAAAGAATAAATCATTTGCCTTGGCTTTGTGATTTCCATCTATGGGACCTATAACCATAAGCTGCTAAAGGGTTATTAAGAGGGGTCTGCAATATATAGTTGTCAAATATCATTAATAAGTGAAATAATTATATTCTGTAGCTATTTATAGATATCCTTTCTAATATTCATATACAATTTACCAAGTGAGTTAATTGTATATTTTCGTCAATCATACTCTTGCTCAACGTCTGCTGAATGTGCACAGCATACATGTGGGGTGAAAGGTCACAGCTATAAACTTAAGCCCTGACCTATGCCACATAATGACTAGTCATTTAATGGTGTCTCTTAACTCCAAAGTCCCATATATTATACTGTAGTCCACTACACTGCAGAACCTCTTTTGTCCACATGCTCTCTTACAGAGCAAGAGTGATGTCTGCTTGATTATCTCTGCACTTTGCTTAATGAAGCATTGTGATTGATTAGGAACACCCTGTCCCTCTTCTTAGAGATGTTATTGATTATGGTCAAAGCAAAAACTGTACCAGACAAAGTTAAACAGCAAATGAAGACTTTATTTAAGACCAGTGTAATTTAGAGGAGAGATTGAACTCAACTCCACTAAACCAAAGGGCCAGAGAGTTTGAAATGATGGGCTGTGGGAATTGTAGGACATCTGTATTTGCCTTATTGGATTTATTCAAAGAAAATATAAACTTTTCATAGCTTTATGATAAGAAGTAGTTTTACAACTTAGAGCAAGGCACCCTCAGAAGTTGTATTTCTATCCTCCCACAGAGACTGGGAGACAGGGACACTATCTTCTTTGATGAGTACATTTCTAAGGGATACCTCTCAGGTCCTTGAGGAAGGCATTGTTGGATTGTAAAATTGGCAAGAGGCTCTCAAAAGTACTTATATATCAAAGGGGCAGAGAAAGAATTTTCAAGTTTTTGAAATTAAGTGCTCTAAGTAACAAGAAGTGAGGCATCTTGAGTCAGTAGGAAGACTCTTCAGTTTGGTCAGGCTGTGATGAACATTAAGACCATCTTGATCACTGCTATCATGTTTGACCCACTCAGCCTTTCCAAAATACTTAATTTTCAAAGAATATTTATAGATGATATATAGATAGATGATAGATAGATATAGATGGTAGATTAGGTAGATAGATAGATAGATAGATAGATAGATAGATAGATAGATAGATAGATAGATAGATAATGCGGTTTTGCATGGACCAAATCAGATGGGTAATGCAAATTTTAATAAGAGACAAAATAGTGGGACATCATGTTAATAATAATTTTAAAAACCTTCTAATTTGGAATCAGTTAATTTTTCTGCAAATGCTTTTTTTTTACATAATTATGGAAGACAAAAAAACATAAAAACTTTGTCCTTATAACAAGTTGTTGTTTTTTTCTAGGATAGAATGTTTTAGTTTTTTTCTTTTTCCTTTTGTTTTTGTTTTGTTTTGTTTGCTCAATATTTAAAAATAAGACATGGACTATTTTTATATTTATTCCACGGTAAGATTACAGAAAGGAAATCCCATATTCACCGAGTTTCATTCTTATCATTATCAATCAAATGTTTTAAATGTTAGTTTTGGATACTTTAGGGAGTACCGTTTTTAGGCTTGAGTTTTCTGGAATTTAAACACAAGAACCTTAAAATCTAAAGAGCCAAGATGAACAGATGAGGGGAGAAGATATAATCAAATACAACACAGAGAGTTATACTTCAGGAATGATTAACTCCAGAGAGACTGAGTAAAGATTTGAACAATTGTCTCTCCACAATCCATATTATTCAATTAATTACTTCACAATAATTGCCATAAACTTCTAATTTGAGTTACCAGATAAAAGGCAAATACATTTGTTTTCAGTCCCAGTATTTCTGCTTATAAGCTAACATTGAGTCGTAAGACCACTTTAGACCTTAGGTTCTTTGTAACATGGGAGTAATAATAATTATATCATGTTTGTCTTGATGATTGAATGAGGTCATGTTTTCCATTGCTTAGAATTACGCCAGCATATATTAAGTATTGTTAACAATTATTATTTGAAAACCTTGCAAGTGTAGCTTTTAATGAGTAGTCATAGAGTAATCATAGACTCTTAGCCAAAGCAGATATCCTCTTTACAATTTCCCTTGCTGGCATCCTCCTCCTCCCATATACTCCCAGCCTCTGCTAGAACACCTCCAGGACAATGATGTACACTATTTCACAAGACTGTGCACTCCATTCTAACTCTAGTTTCCAAAAATTGTTTCTTAAAATCTGTCTTCCTGTCATAGTTGCAAGTTTCATTTCTTGCTCTGGGTCTATAAAAAGCAGATATGGAGTAGGTTAATTTGAAATATATTTGCATTGTTTGACAAATTCATATTTATAAACATAAACTCAGTTTTGAACTACTATGTAAGATAACAAAATTTTTAAAAGCCAAACTTCATATCAAACCTTTGCCTGTCACCTTAATATTCAGCATAGTGATGTTTAGCCATGGAATGTCACCCCAGATTCACTAAGGTGGTTGGCAACTCCTGCAGTGATGATTGGATGTTGATGTGTCAGATCCCCAAGCACCAGGGATTTTATTTTAGAGATATGACAGAAAGTGATGAATGTCAAAATGTTACAAAGGCAATGTCATTGTTCCATCTGGCTCAGGAGAGATGCTTTCAGAATCCCAGCAGCACCAATTCTGTTCCTATTCAGCCACCACCTACCAACTTTTGACTTGGACATTGGGAATAACAGAATCATCTAAAACTTGTGTTTCTAGGATTTGCTGAAAGACAGCAAGAGAATAAGCTCTTACTCATATGGAATCATCATGCACTTTGGGTCTAGAAAAAACTGCACGATTGTTTACTTCACTGTACTTGCAGTTGCTAAAACAAACATACCTGATAGGCTTCAAATAGTGAAGAAACTCATACAGAATGAGCGGTTTAACCTTGGTGACTGGTATTTTTCACTTCATCCCATCTTTGGGACCTTGATAATCCACAGATAATTTTTTTTATTAAAGTAACTTTGGTAACATTTTCTTAAAAACATAGAACCTCATCTGTTCAATGGGGCACCTGGGTGGCCCAGTTCGTTAAGCGTCCAACTCTGGGTTTCAGCTCAGGTCATGATCCCAGGATTGATTGGGATCAATCCCCACATCAGGCTCTGCACTCAGCACGCAGTCTGCTTGAGATTCTCTCTCCCTCTCCTTCTACCTCTCCCACTCGTGCGTGCACGCTCTCTCTCTCTCTCTCTGTAAAATAATAAATCTTTTTTTTTTTAACAACTTCATCTGTTCAAGATAATCTCACTAGGTTGGCCTTCATACATAGCATCCTCATCCCCTAAATCTTTATAATCACTGCCCTGTATGGCCTTACCTTCCTCTCAAAGCAATCATCTGGGCTTTCTGTGCGTGTGTCCCACAGTGCCCTCAGTTTCTTTGGTGAATTTGGCACCCTGTTGGTTGTGTTTCTGCATCCAATAGATGTCCTTAACAATGTTTATAACAAATGTGATGATGTTAATTCCTGTCTCTCCCACTAACCTTCAGTCTTTGAAAGTTTAGACTTACATCCTTCATGTGATGTTTTAATCCATTGGATCTTTGGTGCCTACCACAGTGTGTGGTGTGTAAATAAATGTATCTGCCTATACCCAGACTCTATTCTTCCACAGGAAAGATAATCACTGTGTTACATGAATCTGTGAGTTGTGTATTGTTTTCATAGCTCACATTTATTGAGTACTCATTGTGTGGCAAGCCTGTTATGACATACTTAATTTCCTGCCCTTTATATCCTAGGAGTTTAGAAATTAAGATCTAGAATCTGGATTTAATCCTGTTTTTGCCACTTGCAAGCTGTACATCCTTGGGCAAATTATTACACCATCAAGTTCTTTGGGTTTCTCATCTGGAAAATGGAGATAATGTTAACTAAATCACACAATTGTTGTACAACTTAAGTAGCACATATAAGTTACAACAAGACAATACTGACACTTAACAAATGTTAGTTTTTTTTTAATTATTATTGCTAATAAACCTAACATGTGAATGACGCTGTGATATAAATCCTGGGTATACTAGAATAATAATGCATAGTCTCAGACTTAATTTACAATATATTTAAATAAAAATAAAATATAATGAAAGTGTTTTACATGCTGAAATAAAAATGTATAAAAAGGACCATGGAAAACAAAGAAAAAAAAATTAAGGACCTAGTTTTACATGGGAATTTGTCATTTTTTTGTTGCCTTTCACACCCCCTTTTAAAATCAACTTTTTAAATTGAAATATGACATATCTACAGAAAAATGTGCAAGTGATAAAGATGCAGCTCAGGGAATTTTGACAAAATGAAATCTCAAATGTAACTACCACCCATCTCTAGAAATAGAAACCATCAGCACTCCAGAAGTTCCCTCAAAGGTAACCACTAAGGTGACTTCTATTACCTTAGATTAGATTTTACTCTTTCCAAACTCAATATACTGTAATTGACCAGCATGGATTCTTTTTTCCCTGGTTTATTATTGCGTTTAAAATTGCATTTATGAGATTAATTAGTATTAATCCACGTGACAGCTGTTTGTTCATTCTCATTGTTGAGTGGTGTTGCATTTTGTGCTTACTTTACAATTTATTTATCCATTCTGCTGTTGATGGAAATTTGCATTTTTTCCAGTTTGGCTTATTATATGAATAGAGCTGCTATTAAATTCTTGTATGTGTGCACATATGAGGACCACATCCATATGTATTTCTGTTGCACAGTCACGAACACACTCAGATTTCACAGACACGACCAAAGTCTTCCTAAGCAGTTGTCCCCAGTAACATGCTTACCCACAGAGTGTGAGAGTTTTAGGTGCTCTGGTTCTCACCAGCACTCCACGTATTTCATATCACTCTTGGAATGTTTCCATTTATAAAATATTTAACAAGACTTTGTCTCATGAAATCTTTTGTCTTTAACTTTAAAAAATATTGTCATCTGTTTTTAATTGCTTATAGCACAGATGTTGATTTCTCAGGACATGATCATAATTTTAAACAAAGCCTATCATATGACCTGTGATGTTGATACTTTTAAGACAGCTTCTTAAATCAGCTCCTTCATATCGAAACGTATTAAGCAGTTACATTATGCTTTACTGTTAGATTGATAAAGTGTAATCTCAAATAATTTGAAACAGTGAGAGAATATAATTTCTAAGCCCCCAGAGGTGAGTCAGCCAAACCTGAGGTTGAAATGACAAGCACATCAGTGAATGATAAAAACCAGCTGCCCGACTTTTTATATGCAAGTCATTCACTGAGATATCAAAACGTGGAAAATATAATGCTCCTACCAACATTTCTTGTTGAATTAATGCTCAGGTGAGTTCTTCTGAAATAGTGCAGTTGTATCTTAGCAAAAACAAGAAGCAGTAAAGCATCATACTTATTAGGATCCAATTTGCCACAGCAGCGGTCAAGTGTTTCAATTTCTCCCAGTGGTGATGGGAAGGGAAAAGTAGGAATAGAGAAATTTAAATTAAATTCATAGTGCAGTGAACATTTGGAATTCAATATTGACAGCTTTAATTATACCTACTTTACCATCACGTTTATTAAATGAGAGTAAAGGATTAAAAATTTCTCTACACATTTGTACAAACAATATGCAATTTTTTCCTGTTGCAAGTCTCATCTCTCTTCCTTCAATTTAATGCATTCATGATGGAGATGTTTGGGGTTTTGGAAGGAGAGAATTTATTAGTTCTTTAACACATGCATAAACACAGATATGCAAACACACAATTAGAAATTCATGTTACGGGCGCCTGGGTGGCTCAGTTGGTTAAGCGACTGCTTTCGGCTCAGGTCATGATCCTGGAGTCCCTGGATCGAGTCCCACATCGGGCTCTCTGCTCGGCAGGGAGCCTGCTTCTCCCTCTGACCCTCCCCCCTCTCATGTGCTCTCTCTCTCTCATTCTCTGTCTCAAATAAATAAATAAATCGATCTTTATAAAAAAAAAGAAATTCATGTTACATTTAGATCTGCTATTTGAAATGTGATCAACATAAAATGTCAAATTCAGATATCTACCAATATCTATTTGAGTTTCCATGAGCTATTCAGTGTAAAAACAACCCATTAGACTTCTAGGTTCTAAACATGTCTAAATTGTAATTTCTGATAAAATTATTAATTATACAAAATCACATTTTGTCACCTTGCTTTGCTATTTGAAGAATGACATTGTGGAAGCTGAGTTATTTCCCCACTCATGGATGGAAAAAAACCTATCACTACTTCCACTTGTAACAACTCTTCAGGCTTGAAGTTGGCATATATTTTATGGTAATATTTATCTGTTTACCAATAAACCATAACAGGGTTTCTGCCTAACATGAGGTATTCCAGAGAACTAATTTCAAAGCGGAAAGGTAGATACTACTTAGTAAGACCACAATTGTGGTTTTGGAAACATGAGAAAAACACATTAACAGATATAGGCAACATTTAGTGTAGCAAAAAGAGCAAAGGACTTGTTTTATCCTTAGCATTTATATATATATAAATATATAAATATAAATATAAATATATATATATATATAAATTGTCAGGCATAAAATAAGAAATGGATGTGTGAAATTGCACCATGCATCTACAAAAGAGTTCAGCATTTTAAGTTAGGAAAAATATTCAAAATTTTAATTAACATAGAAAATGTCTTGTCAAGTTCTGTGGTTTCATTCTTAAAGAAAAAAGAAAGTGTATATGATGAATATCTTTTTTCCTTATGTGATGGGCCCAATTAAACAATTTGGTATGTAAGTCACTTAGGGAAACTTTAACTCTTTCAGATAACTTTTATAGATGACTGTTACAGAGTACTTTATAGCTCCTTTACTTCCCTCAAAGGATAAATTCATGACTCGTAACACTTAACTGAAAGTCAAGGGAATAAATTAGCACTACAGAAAATTGACCATTACTATATGTACTCAAAAATTGCCCAAATTTTACTGTCTTACTTTTTGTTTCTAAATTGAAGGACAAATAGTAGAGGGATGTTTGTACATGTGTACTTGTGTGCATACGTGTTTGGGTGGAGTTGGACAGAAACAAGAAACTACATTTTTGAAAGTCATTTTGCTTACACCAATGGCATCAGACCATAGAAAATCTCCACAAACTTCTAAAATCTAACAATCTTCTAGGAGAGTTTCTATCATAGTTTTGTATCCAACATGAACCATTATTCCTGACCCTAAGGAAATAAGAACTTGCAAATGGTGTTTGATTATGATCATCACAGTAACCTTTTGGTAGCTACACAATACTTTTTAACTCTGGAATTAGATCCACCCAAATGCCAAAACCCTTATTAAAGGATTAGAAGGTCTGGGTCTCAAGTGTGGTCTATTAAACCAACCAGCTTTCTGGTCTTTGGTTCTTTGCTTCTGCAACTTACTATAAGTTGAAGATTTTATGTTAGACTGATTATAAAACACCCTCTAGCTCTAAGATTCTTCGAATGAACTTAATAAGTATTGAGGACTTCTAATATACTCCAGAATCTTGTGGGATGCCATATAGAGGGTACAGAGGAAATAGAGCCTGCAATCTCTGCTGTTAGGGTGCTTAAAAATCCTTTTTTTTTTTTTTTTTCAGTTCAGTAACTATTAAGTATCATCTCTCTGTCAGACACAGTAGTAGGTGGCAGATCTGAAGCAGTGAATAACACAGATCCAGTCTCTGCCTCCAAGAGCTTCTGGAAAAGACGGATGATTAAATTCATACTTATAACCAATTTTGATTAGCGTTATGATAGAGGAAATAAAGAGAGCTTTAGGGACACATATTTCAGGAGACCTAAGTAGTGTAGAAGGTCAGAGAATGCCTTCTGGAAGTTGTAACGTTTTGACTGCAGCCTGAAGACTGAATAGGTGTCAGCCATGTAAATAGGAGGGAAAAGTCTGTTCTACACAGAAGGGACCATGTAAGCAAATTCTAGACCGTAAGAGAGAACATTGATCATTTGAGGAAATAAGTTTAGCAGAATGGTGCACAGAGTTTGAGATGAAAAGAGACAAGATTAACGCTTTTGAAACAGCAGTGAAAAATCTAAGGTGGCATATACTAGGCATTAATTTGGTCAGTACAACTCCAAATATCAGGAAAGAGTTGGATGTACTGCTTGCAAAGGGAAGCTTGATGTACTCAATGGAGGAGCATGTTTTTTGATTTCCTAACTCTAGGGAAAAAAATGAGTTCAAGGAAAGCAGGGGAGTATTTCCGATGAGGAGTATTAAACAAAACATGGAAGTGTGAAATATTTTATTTTCAATATTTTACATCTTATTAAAAATCAAAGAGTAAGTTGCCTGACTTTTAATAGCAATTTGTCAGAAAAAAATGTCAAACCATCAGTTGTAGTTTCAGCTTTTTAAGAAATTAAGATATTTGCATATGTTTATGGGGATCAGCTTGAAAATGAGCAAACAACTCATTTCTCCACGATTCTTTCAAAATTCACAGCACTTATCTTCCTAGTTTGTCCTAAAGATTGGCACATCACCTACAATTTCCTTTTGTCTTCACACCAGACATCATTTATTATTGAACATAGCATCTCAACAGGTGTGATAGTACTCCAGGGGAAAATAAATAATTATGACTGAGGTTGGTGTATTGGAGTAAATGTGTTTATATTTGAGGAGTCCACATACTACTTTTTTTGGTTTCTTGTCTATTACCTCTCAGGCCCATAAAACATGTTCCTTCCGAAAAACATGTAAAAACTGGAAACTTTGGGACACAGTATTCCAATAGGTTAAAATCACTTATAATTTTTTTTAGACAATGAATATGATAAGTCACTATATCCTCATGGAAATAATAAAGACTTTAAGTCCTAGTTCAAATTTATTATATATATATGTATATATATATATAATATGTATACATATATATAGCCTTCAAATCAACATGCTAAAATGCTACTTAGAGAAATAATGTATTATTTGATTGATGTAAAACCAAGGCAGATTTGTTCAGTCTGTCCTATGTGCCAGGTTTTATCACTTTTATTATCTACACCACCTCTATGGGTAACATTATCATTATCAGTTTATAAAGTGAAGAAGCTGGCTTCAAAGACAAGAAAAATGTCAAGGCCAAGGTGCTAAAGTTATTTGAAGAATGGTGAGGGATGAAGTGAGTTTACCATTTGCAGGGCAATGGTAAAATATAAGATGGTTATTAATTTATAAACTAGGTTTATACACTTTGAATTGTAATTCAAAGTAAAGTGCAATTAGATTTCAGAAGAACTAGAGATGAATGACAATAGGAGTAAAAAGTCAGATAAGTTGCAACTGGAGAGCAAGGAGGAAAGCCAGCATACCAGTATGTCATGGAAGCCATGGCAGTCACCATGGTATAGCTGTGCAAAGGCCAATTGGTCCCCCCCACCCCCCTTGTTACTGGCCTTCTTATATTCCTGGGAAGCTTAACAGTCCAACATTCCCTGTTGCTAGAGGTGGGCATAAGATGTAGTACTGTCTAATATCATCCAGATAAAAATACACGGATAAGATGAAACTTCCCAAATTTAAAGGAAAATTTATTCACATACAAGAATTTTTATCCTTCATTCTTCTAATTGAGAAGGGAACATGATACTGAAGATGCAGTATCCATAATGAAACCAGTGAAGCCATAAGAAGGCAACTATAGGCCTACATATTTAACGGATTGAGTGGAAAGTTAGAATGAGCTTGAGTCTTGAGTATATTACTGAATTTCTAGGCCATCTCTTGAATATCTATCTTAAGATTTCTTTTAAGTGGGATAAATTCAGGACTTACTTATTTAAATTAATTGTTACTGAGTTAGCCATAACTTTTGCAAATGCATTTACCATTGATAAAAAAAAATTAACAGATTATAGATTAGTAATGAAAACTAATAATATTTATCAAACACCTAGTATGGGCTAAGAAGTATGAATGTTATTTGTATGTGCTACTTCTTTAAATCCTTTAAATTTCTTTAAAGCCTATGATGAAATAACTATTAGCAAATTCATGATGAAACTCAGAGAAATTAATTAACTTGCCCAAATTACCAAAACTGGTCGATATTAAAAGGTTATATAATTCCCTGTCTGACCTGAGAGAACACAATCTAATCAACTAAGCACAGTGCTTCAAGAGAGACAGAGAGAGAACAGAGACAGAGGGAAAAGGAGAGAAACAAAAGTTTTAAGAAGGAATGGATTTGAACATGCTGGAATGTGGATAGAAGCTAAGAAGATGGGAAATGAGAAAAGGCCACCAGTTATATTAGACAGTAAGTTAGTGTTATGAACTAAACGTGTCCTCTCAAAATTTGTCTAGTGAAAGCCAATCTTCAATGCAATGGTATTAGGAAATGGGGCCTTTAGGAGATATTTAGGATTAGATGAGATTTAAGGGTGGAGCCCTCATGAATGGGATTAGAGCCCTATAGGAGTCGGGGGAGAGGTTGCTTCTTCTCTGCTCTCTGCAATGTGAAAATACAGAAGTTGGCAGTTTGTAACCCAGAAAAGGGTTCTCATCAGAACTCTATTCTACTATTGCAGATTTGTTGGGGGGGGAGAAATTATAGTTTTACAAAATTGACTTTTCTTATCCATATACCCCTGTGACTCCATTTATTCAGATTTTTTTTTATGTCCATCGATAAATTTATAGTATTATTTATAAGAAGATTGCACATTTCTTATTTAGTTTGCACCTAGTACATATAGGTATGCTGCTTTTGTAAACGTAATCCATTATGTTTAATATTATATTTTTAATTTTTATTTCTGTTGAATAAGCAAAATATTTATTTTTAATGTGAAAATTAATATATATCTTGCTATACTCTACTGAAAAATATATTTCTTAATATTTGACCATAATCATTACTATGCAAACTTTGCACAAATTTTTTGCCTTCCGATCAACATTTTAAAATCAACATTGAATATTTATTATAGCACATTAATTATCTCTTTTAATTTAAAAAAACACACTTGTAAGTATGATCATCTTCATTTTATAGATAAGAACACTGAACCACATTGGGGCACCTGGGTAGTTTAGTCGGTTAAGCGTCTGACTCTTGATTTCAGTTCAGGCCATGATCTGAGGGTTCTGGGATCCAGCTCCACATCAGGCTCTGCACTCAGCGTGGAGTCTGCTTGTCCTTCTCCCTATGCTCCTCTCCTCGATTGCATTCTCTCTCTCTCTCTCTCTCTGATAAATAAATAAGTAAAATCTTAAAAAAAAAAAAGAACACTGAACCACTAGAAATTTAAAACAGTTTCCAAATTCACAAAGTACATACAGATTCCTTTTTAGGATTTGTATCCAAGTTTCCCTAAGTTCCTAACCTGCATCTTACACAAGGAGCATTAAACAAAATGGCCATCTCTCTTGTATGCAGAATAACAATGACTACGGTCTTCAGAGTGGGAAAAGGCAAAAGGAAGTATAGATAGGCACAGTCTCCCACATTCTCAGATAGCCTTCTCCCAGTCTCCATTGCTGGGGAATCTAGAGCCAAATGACCAGGCAACTGAAAGTGTGAGATCTCAAAGAAGCAATCACTGATTATTCTACTGAAGATATTAACTGGACTACTCACAGCAATTTTGGATTTGTTTCTAAGCCATATTTTGATCCACGCTTCTAATTTGTTTTATTTCAGCTGCTTATTGAATCTTAATCAGCAACATGGACCATGTTAATATGGACTCTTGACCACACTGCAGTTTGGAATGATATAGCTGTATAAGTTAAACCTAAAGAAAGTTTTCAAATTTTTACCATATACTGAAATGCTGAAGCACCTCCTTAAGATATACAGGATTACTTTCCATTTCTGCTAGCCCCTTTTCAAAGCACGATATTTTCAAAAGATTTAAACTTAACGGAGTATTTCTGCAAAAGTTCATGACCACAAGGAGAAACTCATTCATCACTACTTATTGTGTGTCGCTCTCATAAAACAAGTTTAGAATAGACTTCGGATTTCAGAAGACACCTTCAGATTTCCCTGAAGTCTGAACGCAGGGATGAAGAGTCCGCTCTCACCTTATACTGAAGCAATAGAGTGTAAAAGCCAAGTAAGAGACTGGTGGGTTATCCTCTTCAAAGCAAACAAATGCATTATCATTGAATAGATAAATGTATTCTGTGGCTTAAAAAAAAAAAAAAAAAAAAGATTTGTCCAGCTTACAAGTAATTGCATGTATTTATTACAATAACAGTATTTTATTTTTAATATTTGTTTTGCTTTTTGTTCTGCTGTCATTTTCCCCTAATAAACTAAGAATTGTAACTTGGATACAATTAGAAATTAATAAATTCATTCAATTCATTTGGTTAATTCATTTTTTGGTGCTGTTAGGTCAATTTGCTGTTTTCAGGGCTGTGATATATTATAAAAGTTTATGTAGTGGAACTTGATTAATACCAAATATTTCAAAGTAGCTAATTGAAAACTTCTTTAGACTAGACTTCAAATACATTTACACAATTGAGAAAAACCAAGAATACCTGATATTTTGCTGATTTAACAAAAGAAGAAAAGCATATTTTCAAAAGCTTAGCCCTTCTACCAAATAATTAAAAAGCAGTTCTTCAAGGGAAAAAATAAATTCACCAGGGTAGTGTTTTGCCTGATGACAATATGGGCACAATTTCTGTTTTACTATGTTTTTTTCCTCCAATGTAGCCACTCCTTTCAACTTTCTCGTTGTTCTTTACAAAATCATCTATGTATACATAAGCACAGACATTTGTAAATATACCACACATTCCCCTTAACACAAATATAATATGCATACTGATTATCACCTTACATTTCATATTAGTATTTTACTAATCATTAAATACCACATATACAAAGTGTATAAAATATTAATATAGGCAATGAATTATATTATAGCATGAACTACAATTTAATCACTACCAAATTCAATAATTACAACATTGCCCATACAAGCACACACAAACATGCACACACAGTCCTTGCAAATGACAATCTACCTCTCTTTATTGCTATTGCAAAGCTGAATTTTATCATGTTCACTTCATTTTCTCCTTTATCACCAACATATGATAACTAAATTCTATGGTTCAGTTTTGCCTGTTTTTGAATTTTATTAAAAATATTCTCTGGTGTCTTTTTTATTTGGTTCAAAAGTATTTCAAATTCAAGCATATTGTATACATAGCTAGACCTCATTCATTTTCTTTGCCATAGCTATACCTACATCGTGCTTTGCTGTATGGTGTTCTGTCATATAACAGAACACAATTTATTTAATCACATCTTGGTTGATAGAAATTTGAATGGTTTCTAGGATAGACATGTATAGTATATAATACTGTTCTGTATGCTGCATTTTTAAATTGACATATTTTGGAGATCTTTTCATATTTGTGTGTGTCATGATATATACATCTGTATGGTATATATCCATACTATATACACATATATAAACATCATGCATACTTACATACATTTTATATATGTTGTGTGCATGCACACACACACACACCCTCTAACACATAGTCTTTGTAAATGGCATGGTTTCCATTTTGTGGAGGTAACATGTTTTCAACTTGTTTTTTACTGAAGGACATTTACACTGTGTTTACGCTCTTGGTATCACAAACAATTCTATTGTACATCCTACTACATTTGTCTTTTCACACATATACAGTGTATCTAGAAAACAAATATCCAGTAGTGGCATTTCTGGGTCAAATAAATGGTATCTAGACTTCTTAAATGAATATTGTTACTTTTTTTTTTTTCAAAAGAAATTAAATGAACAAATGCTCTTTTGTGCCACATTTAACATATTCCATTAGTTTTTTAACTCAGTCATTATTTCAATAGTTTTAATACCTACTAGGTTCAGTTTGCTAGATGAGAATATAGGAAAGGCATTTTTGGGGGGTGAAGGTGTTGATAGAATACCTTCTTCTGGTAATTGGATATTACTGGAATAAATTAATAAATTATAAGACTACTAGAGTCAAGCAGAGGCCTTTTATTTATTCCTGAAAGGGTTTAAAATTGATGAACCCGCAGAGAAATGTCAATTACCAGCTACCAGACTCTAGATAAATGGAGCTTCTGTTGCTTTGTGGTGGTGGTGGTTTAAAATTAATGAGAAGAGGCAAGGAGGTCATTATTTCAAAGGAAAGTTTCTAGAGATGTTTGCCCCTTTCCATTTTTCTTTAATCAAATCTTTTGACATTTATGTCTAATAATATGCATCAGCAAAAAAGACACTTGCACTGCTTGCTGAACCACACAAACTGAACTTGATCCAGACCAAATTTTGAAATGGTGAAATTTGTCTTCAGAGCCTATCATTTCCCATGTCATGGCTTCCATATTCAGATTTCTTCATCTCCTCAGCCTCAGATTTTCAGGGAATCATGCTGCCCTCTAGCTTATTAAAAGATTCTTTCTCTCTCCCTATAGAAATTCATCTGTCACATGGTCCATTTGTTCAGACTCTAAGGGACACTAATTAAGTACATTGATCTGAGCTATAGCATCAGTTTATGATTATAAATTATTGCACGATATCTCCCAAACATTAGTCCTCAAATTATTAACCTCATGCTTTTTGTGCCCTGAAGATGAGTGTATCGTCTCATCCACATTAAGTAAGCAGACTCTTTGAAGACTAGTAGGCTTAACTGATTGTCAAAATATCTATCTCAAAGGGACCGGCAAGAAGAATAAGTGATAGTAAAGTGTAGCTAAGAGGAAAGGAGATGAAGGTCAAGCAAGAAAACACATTTTAGACAAATAGTTTTATGTATCTCTATAATGTATCTGCCATGTGCTAGACATGAATAAACTCTTGCATTTATTTAAAGTAAAACAAATTTCTGGGGGATACCTTGTCATCAGAAAGAGCAACGATTGGGGCGCTTGGGTGGCTCAGTCAGTTAAGCGTCTGCCTTTGGCTCGGGTCATGATCTCAGGGTCCTGGGATCAAGCCCCTCATTGGGATCCCTGCTCAGAGGAGAGTCTGCTTCTTCCTATACCCTTCTCCCCTGCTTGTGATCTCTCTCTCTCTAATAAATAAATAAAATATTTTTAAAAAAAGAGCAAAGATTGTTCTTTACTACATAATTGCCTTTTCTTTTGTTTTGAAATTGATGGTAAAATAAACAAATATGTGTATTTTTCTTTACAATGTAGAAAATCTGAGACTGATTATGACAATAATAACCAGAAAAAAAATGAAATGAAACCTTGTAGGAGTACAGTATGGTGAAAATAGTTTAACCACCACCAATAAGGTATTTTCAGTTGAGAACTAAGCAATGCTTTCACAGGAAATAATTTTAAAAAATTTGATTGACCATGAAGAAATATTAATACCAGTCAGTGGAAGATGCTACTAATTAATACCTATATTTCTCCACTTGTGAAATCAGAACAATATCTGTGTGCTTAAGTTTTATTTGCAATCCAAGTAATGAGCAGTAAGAAAGTAATTACCGGATCTAAAACCAAAACCAAATAGATAAGACCAAAACCAATGCCTTTCTCACTCATCAGTGAGTGAGAAAGGCATTATCATGATTAACATAATATTCTTGATTCTGGTCAGTATGAGTATCAGTAATCAGTAATATTCAAATGAAGTTACATACTGTACTTCAGTTATATAGAATCTGTATTCAAAATGAATCTATCAAATAATGTAGGAGATGTTTTCTTCTTGGTTCTTTATTTATTTTTTATTTTTTAATTTTTTCTTCTTCATTCTTTAGACTACATCTTTACCATGGGAGGTAAAGTTATTATGGAAAATTGCCATCATTTGAGACTTTAATTCTTTTCTCTTTCTCAGATTATTTGTAGGGCTAAATTCCCAGTCCAAACATTTACATTCACTCTTGCTAATCTCATAAACATAGCTGAGTCACCCCTAATATATCTTTTGTAAAGCAGAAGTCCTGGGACAGCAGCATTAAAGTAAAATAAGATTGATATGATGGCCTTGCCTGACAGCTCTGCCCTATTAGCAGAAGGTTCTTGAGTCTTACTGCCGAGGCAACAGGGAACAGTTTCAGCCTTTACTGAGGTTTTAACTCTGCTTGAATAAACTCTTACTAGATTCTTAGATTACTCATTCTTTATAATTCTGAAAATTGCTCATCCTTATGTTTTCCATTTCTTTGGAAACCAGAGATTTGTTCCTCTGAATTCACTAACTTCACACATTCTATTTCAACAATATAACATGGATTTCTTTCCCTCTTCTAAGCCAATAGAAATATTTTATTTTTCTGAACATTTCCAATCATTTAACATTCTACAAACATTTGCATGTGTCCTTCCAGATATTCAACTGGAGTATGACAAAAACCTAATATATAGTTTACAATTAGATTAACCCCAAGATAAGATTTACAACACTTGGACTGATCAATATATAGTAGTATGGGTGGACTGATTTGGAAAATCATCTATGTTTTACAACTACTCTTCAGCACTCTTTTTCTTACCTTTCCCTATTGTCAGAAACAAAGATGCATGATTCCTTTACTTTACTCAACTTCTTTCAACAAACTGTAATCACTAATTTTTTCGATCATAATTAAGCCAGTACAATTTCCTTTTCCTTTTTAAAAGCTAACCTAGACATTATTGAAGTCTGGATTTCTTGCAACAAGAAATTCTAAGTTCATCTCCCCACCGCCCCCTCCCTGGTTTTACTGAGGTATAATTGACAGATAAAAATAAGTTGTATAAATGTAAGATGTACAACATGATATTTTATTCATTTTTTTAAATATGGAACCCTTCACAAATTTGTCATCCTTGAGTAGGGGCCACATTGATCTCTGTATTGTTGCAATTTTTTTTTATATGTGCTACCAAAGCAAGCATGTGATATCTTGATATATGTATATATCTGAAATGATTTCCATAGTAAAGCTAATTGACATATCTATCACCTCACATAGTTACCATTTATTTATTTGCTTATCTATTTATTGTGAGAATATTTAAAATGTACTCCCTTAACTCTAGATCCGCTTTTAATTGTGCCACAGACAAGCTTTCACATACTTTACAAAGAAGACATTACGAAGAAGACGTTTTATTAGTTTCTTTGTCTCTAGAGAAGAATATTATTACAGACAAAATTCACCAGCCTAGGTACTCACATTGTTTTTTCCACATGAGTACTGAGGTAAAGCAGTGTGACCCGAGTTTGTCAGCTATGTAATGAAAAAGATTATTCTTTTTTTACAAAAGTATGAAATTTATTTAGTGCTGCTATTTTTTTTTTCATCCATTTCCACTCATTCAGGTGTGCCATCTATATAGAGTCATATAAACCTTGTGTTAATGGTTGCTACAAAATTTAGCCAGTTTATTGAGTAGAAAAAGTTTCCAGGCTATCATGCAGAGGGAACAAAAGGTCACTCTGGAAATAGTTATGCAGATCCTCCAAAATTAAACATATGATCTGGCAATTATATTTCTAGGTATCTATTCAAAATAATTGAAAACATATGTCTATAAAAACTATGTATAAGAATGTTAATAGCAGCATTACTTATAATAATCAAAAAGTACAAACAACCCAAATATCCATCTGTTGATTAAAGGCTAAGTAAATGTGGTATATCCATATAATGCAATATTTATTAACCATAACAATATATTACTAATTCATCCCATAGCATTGATGCAACTTGAAATTTTATGCTTACTGACAGAAATCAGACAGGAAAGCCACATATTGTATGATTCCAGGTATATGAAATGGCCAGTGTAAAAAATCCATAGAGACAGTGAATTAATGGTTGCCAGAGTTTCTTTTTCATATGATGAAAATGTTTGGGAATTAGTGGTGATAGTTGCACAATTATGTGAATATACTAAAATCCATTCAATTATAGACTTTAAAAGAGTGGGTGTTATGGTTGTGAATTTTTTTTTTTGAAAATTGAGGACAAAAGGTGAACATTTATATAGATTAAAATGTATTATACCTACCTCTGCTTCTGGCTAAATTGGAATAACAGGTATAGATTTATCATTCTTCTTCAAACAACTAAGAACTAACAAACTGACAAAATATATAAAACAACAATTCTCAAGATTACTTTGGATATTAGGCAAAAAGGGCAGTGTTTTCTGGGAGAAATAAAACAAACAAGAAAACTTACTGTTGCCCCAACTTAGTAAGTGGGGAAATATTCCAGAAACAACACAGGGAGGGAAAACAAAGGCAAAGGCTAGTTAGTGATCTTCCTGAGCTGATTAGGTGTCGATGGGAGTCTGGAGAAGCCAAAGCATCTAAGATTTGGAATTGTCTAAGTAAAAAAAAAGCTGTTGAATATAAAAATAAATAAATAAATAAATAAATAAATAAATAAATAAATAAACAAAAACAAACAAACAAAACCCCCAAAAACCCAAAACCAAAACGAAACAAAAACCCAGAACTAATAAGGTAGTTCAGCACATTTGCAGGATGCCAGTTCATTATTAAAATATCAACTGTATTTCTATGAACAAACAATAAAATACAGAAATTGAAATTAAAATGTAGGACCATCAAAAATATTAAATACTAGGGATAAATTTGACTAAAGATATGCAAAACTTGTATGCTCGAATCATCACTGAGAGGCATTAAAGAAGCCCTGAATAAGTGAAAAGTTACACTGTTTTTAGGGATTGGAAGGTTCAATATTGCTAAGATGACAATTCTCCTAAATTAATCTATAAATCCAATGTGATCCCTATCAAAATCTCAGCAGGTTTTGCATTGTTAGAAATTGACAAGATGATTCTAAAATTCATATAAATGCAGAGTACCTAGAATGGTAAAAACAACTTTGAAAAAAGAACAAAGTTGAAAGACTTTTATCAGCTAGCATTAAGACTTATTATAAAGCTGCAATAATCATGCCTGTATCATATTCATGTCAAGATAGAGAAAGAATCAATGGAATAGAGAGCCTGGATAATGTCCCACTTGTATATATTCAATTGATTTTTAGCAAAGATGCAAAGGCAATTCAGTGGAGAAACGAAGTTATTTCAACACATTTGCTAGAACAATTGGTTTTCTACGTGCACAAAATGAACTCTCCATGCCTTGCTCCATATAAAATAATTAATTCAAAATTGACCTTAAGCTTAAATGTGTTTCATAAAACTATAAAACTTCTACAAGAAAACTTAGAAGAATTTTTTTTTTTTTACTGTGGTAATGCAAAAACTTCTTAGATATACATATACCCAAAGCAAAAGCCATAAAAGAAAAAATCCATTAGCTTAATCAGATCAAAATTAGCCAAGACTGCTAAGATAGGAAAAGACAAACCATGACAGAGAGGAAATATTTGCAAATTACATATCTGATAAAAGATTTATATCTAAAATACATATAGTACTCTTAAAGTTCAATATTAAGAAAGCAAACAACCTAATAAAAAATGGGCCAAAATTCTTTAGACACTTCACCAGCGATGATATTTTATTTTTCATATGAAGGCATAAAAAGGCTCAGCATGATTAATCATTAGAGAAATGCAAATCAAAACCATAGTGTTGTTACACACTACTATTAGAATGGCTAAAATAAAAACATTGACCATACTAAGTACTGGTGAGGATATGGTACAACTTTTAAATTCTCATAAATTGCCAGTGGAATGCCTGACCATATTGCCTTGCCATTCCATTTCTAGGTATTCATATAAGACAAATGAAAATTTATGCTCATATCAAGACACATATGCAAACATGTATAGCTGTTTTATTTGCAATATCACCAAGCTGGAAACAATCCAAATATCAATGAAAAAATAAAAGTGGTAAGTACATTGTGATATATCCATACAATGAAATACTACTCAGCTATAAAAAGGAACGAACTGCTGATGAATGCAACAACATAAATGAACATCAAATTCATTATGATAAGTTAAAGAAGTTAGACAAAAAAGTACATACTTTAATATTTATTTTTAAAATCCATAATTATGCATATTAATCTATAGTGATCCAAAGTAAATCAGTGGTTGCCTGGGTGAGAGGAGAAGCTGTGGGTCAAAAAGAAAGGATAGAGGAGTTTCTTGAGGATTATGAGAAAATTTGGGTATGTGAAGAATGCATTCAGTATTTTGATTATGGTGATGTTTTACAAGTGCATACATACATCAAAATTTTGACGTAATTATATACTTTAAACATCTGCAATTAATTGCCTGTCAATTGTACTTCAATAGAGCTGCTAACAGATTCTTTAATCATACACAAACCACCAATTTTTGTACTGTATGCCAATTAGGAGATTGCCACAGAGATAAAACACATTCCAACTTTACGAAGATTATACTCCAAAGAACATAGTCTGACTTAACAACAACAACAAAAGATTTCTTTGTCCAAACAATTTTGGAACTGTTTGATATTGAAAATCCCCTAAGTAGCAATATCAAGCAGTCATAAATCTAGGTAATCTTTAATTAGAAAAATGCAGAGTGAGTTGGCTCTTCTTGCCTCAGAAGCTATAGAAGACAATCTTGAGCCAAGCCTTTTTTTTTTCACTTTAATTTTTTCCAGGTTTATTGAAATATAAATGACTTACAGAACTGTGTAAGTTTAAGATATACAGATGATAATAATTTGACTCATACTGTGAAGTTGTTACCAAAATAGGTTTAGTTAACATCCATCATCTCATGTAGATACAAAAAAAGAAAGCAAAAAAAAAATTTCTTTTTCCCTTGTGATGAGAACTCTTTTCTACTCTCTTGCCAACTTCCAGCTATACCATACATCAGTGTTAATTGTAGTCATCATGTTGTATATTATATCTTTTGTACTTATTTATCTTATAACTGGAAGCTTGTACATTCATCCAAATCACCATCTCCCACCCCTTGCCTCTGGTAACCACAAACCTGATCATTTTTTTCTATGAGGGTTTTTTGTTATTTTTGTTTTGTTTTGTTTTTTTGGATTCCACATATAAGTGAGATCGTATAGTATTTATCTTTCTCTGTCTGACTTATGTCACTTAGCATAATGCCCTCAAGACCCATCCATGTTGTGACAAATGGTGGGATTTCCTTCTTTTTTATGGCTGAATATTCCTGTGTGTGTGTGTGTGTGTGTGTGTGTGTATCATAACTACTTTATCAATTTATCTGTTGATGGACCCTTAGGTTTTTTTTCCATGTCTAGCCAAACTTTTTAAATGGCAATAAGTAATGGGAATTTTATCTTCAAAAACTCAGATCTTGACAAATAGTTTCAGTAACTATATTTAGGGCTATCCAAAGACTGATTTACCCTTATATCTCTTAAATCAGTATGTAATGGTGGTTGTCTTAAACAAAATTATGCTAGAACACAATATCTTATAAAAGGAATGCCATGATTAATATAATAATTGAACATAATGTGTTATTTTAATGATATGGAGATTTAGGCTACCATGATAAAGAACTGAAGCTATCTTGGTGACTTTCATAGATGGATAGATATTTATGAGATACTAAACGATGAAATGCAGAGAATTATATATATGCACATGCACATATGTTTATATATATATTTGTGTATGATTCTGTGAGCACAGAGAAAAATATGAAGGTGTGACTATTAAATGTTCAACATCGGTCTCCTGTGGTATGAGTGTTGGAAGGGAGAAGCACTAGAAAAAAAAGAAAAAGAAACAGGCTGAAAAAAACATGTGTTGTGATTAGATCACATTAATATATTTGTGTAATATTTAATATATTGCAATGAACAATTGGTTTATTATTTTAGCACTCTCTTTTTTTTTAAAGATTTTATTTATTTATTTGAGAGAGAGAGAATGAGAGACAGAGAGCATGAGAGGGAGGAGGGTCAGAGGGAGAAGCAGACTCCCTGCCGAGCCCGGAGCCCGATGCGGGACTCGATCCCGGGACTCCAGGATCATGACCTGAGCCAAAGGCAGTCGCTCAACCAACTGAGCCACCCAGGAGCCCCAATTTTAGCACTCTCTTAACCCAACTGATTTAATTCTATTGCATTTCAATATATATAAAATATGTATTTAAATTAAACCATATGAAAATGCTAATACTCAACTCTTTAGGAACTCAAAAAGGACAATTCCATATCATTAAGCTAAAATTATGGTAAGTCAGGCAGATTTTCTTTCTTTTTCTCTGCAGATTTTCTTAATTACCCTAAGTTCTGTACAAAGTTGATCTAGATACCCTACACACAAGATTCCCAGAGAAAAAAAGGTATTCATCTATTTTAATATTAAATATTATTGGGTAGTTTCTTTCTAATAGCTTGGCAAATTATTGTCCAAGCAAACTCTCCAGATATAGGATACATAAAATTATGAATAAAAATATAAAATAAAAACTAAATGTAAGTTGACTTAGGGAGAAATTAAAGAAAATTGTTAGGAGTATGAGGGAAAAAATGAAGCAAGAATCCAGAAACAAGATAAACACTGGAGCACTTGTGTCTTCAGAGCCCTCTGGGGATGTCTGGTATCTTAGATCCTTCATTTAAATGGATGAAAGTGGCAGAATATGAAGCCTGAGTATCAAGCAGAATGGAAGATCTGATCTGATTCTCTATAAAGTCAAAGGAATGAAATGTCCTTGAGGGGGATGGAGGGCTACTTGACTTTATTAAGCTGGGCTCTGGGTAGAACAGAGAAAAAGAGGGAAAACATCTCAGAAAATTTCTAACCATAAGCATTTACCTGAAGTTGGAAAAATTTCACACCACGTTTGCCACAGACCCCTAAAAGAAAAATAAAAGTGGTTCAGGTTGATCGTATCCTTGACTATCTAAAAGATCCAAAATATTGATCCTCCTGGTGGAATACACTTTAGAACCAGACTTTATAAAATTTCTATAGATAAAATTCCAATGGATATAAATTTATAGTAAACAATTATGAGCAAGACATGTGGAAACAATCCTCACTCTATGAGCTAGAGCCCACAGAATGAACAAATGGGAGAATTCTTTAATTATAAAATGCTAAAAATACTTTAAAGTTTAAAGTTTTAAAGTTTTAAAGTTTAAAGGTTAATGGAGTCCAGCAATTTTAGATTTAGCACCCCATGTATTTGTGAGACTAAGAAAGACATGAAATGTGGCATAGACTTTAATGTTCTCTGCTACCATGTATGCATCTAGATTCTACAAATAACCCTCAACACTCTTAATTTCATTTAATAATTTATAACCAGATCACCTCATATATTAATTAATTAATATTTTTTAAAATCTATGGACAGAATATTAACTGAGATTTCACCTTACTAGTCCAGTTGAAGGGATGACTGACAGATAATTGGAAAAGATGGGCTAGTTAGTTGAACAAGGCCATATGCAAAAGAAAAAAAATGTTGCTCAAGTCTCCATCTATACTTGGTTATATTCTAGATACTGCTCAGGCAGGACCACCGTGTTGCAAAACTCCACAGGGACTAATTCCTATAATATATATATGCCATGGAGTTATGCAACATGGCAGCCTCAGTGAAGTTTTCACATAATTTGTGCATTTTTATGTTTATTTTTTTAAAGATTTTATTTATTTATTCATAAGAGAAGAGACAGAGAGAGAGAGAGGCAGAGGGAGAAGCAGGCTCCCCGCTGAGCAGGGAGACTAATGCAGGACTCGATCCCAGGATCCTGGGATCATGACCTGAGCCGAAGGCAGACGCTTAACCATCTGAGCCACCCAGGCACCCAATTTGTGCATTTTTAAAATTTTACTTTAATTCCAATATAGTTAACATACAGTGTTTTATTAGCTTCTGGTGTACAAGATAGTGATTTAACAATTCCATACATCACCCAGTGCTCATCACAGAAGTGCACTCCTTAATCCCCATCACCTATTTCACTCATTGCCCCACCCTAATTTATGCATTTTCAATGGAAGAATGACTAATTACTAAAAGTTAATCTCAGCAAAATCTGGGGCCATGAACCAATGTCATCCGAAATACAGGATGTAAAGAGCCTGTGAATATGACCCAAGTGTAAGGACTGAAGATAAGTGGCAGAGTGCTGGTAGAGTTCCTTGGCAGAGAGCTCATGAGGACCAGGGAAGCTGGTCTACTTGATGAGGTCGGTATTATTAGGAGAACAATAGAGAAAAGGATACCAAAGTGTGTGTTTTCAACTTAGTCACTCTGAGTTGGAGCTTGTAGGTTCATGTGCCATATGCTATAGGGAAATAAAAGTACAGCAAAGGGAGCTGATGAACTTGATTTTACAGTGAACTGTGGATGTGATAATTGTATGTGTTCTGCATATCAATAGAGTTGGAGCTATTTCACTCATAAGCTAAAGTAATAATATTTTTAAATATATTATTATATACAGAAAGACTAGTCTTTGGAAAAGAAAATTCTGCTTACAATTATTTATGGATATTGGTATTAAATAGAGAGTCTCTAAATAAAGATGAAACCCAAGATGAGAATTATATAATCACTAGAGAAAATTCATCTAGCTATTGTATTAGAAGATTGGAGTGAGAAGAAATGATATGATGGACTAAAATCTTTTTAAAATCAAAAAATGAATGCTTCCAGTATATCCAATAGGTGCTTAGAACATGCACAGGTGGGAAGGGGAGGAGGAGAATGTCAATGGCAGTGAGTCTGGAAATCAGTATCAAATTGTTGAAGACCCAAAGGCGCATGTTGTGAATAAAGACAGAGAGGAGCGTTTTTCTCAGAGAAGGCTGGATGATTGTTTTTTTTCAGAATGAAGTGTAGTGCTTCTTAGAGGCATAGAATGGGGCCTGAAGACATATATCTAAGAATAGACCAGTAAGCAATTCTTGATCACTTATAAGTGATCATCATAGAAATTGAAGTAATATGCTGATATATTTTATTCTAGATGTCAAAATAATTTTCTTAATAATCAGAAGATAATAGCATTTTGTATATTTTTAAACCTATAGTTTACCAAATAATTTTCCAGTCATTTGTGGTTTATTTGGAGAGAATTTTTTTTTAAGCAGGCCATCCCTAGATGCAGTGGCAGGTATAAAAGCATGAACATCAAATTTTTTGAAAGCCAAGTTTACTAGTTGAAAATAAAAGGGTGTAGGGATTCAGAGGTTTGGGACAAATTATTTGTGCTAAAACTTTTTCTTAGATAGCTGATCCATTCCAAGGATCAATTTGTTTTTCTCCCTCCAGTTACTAAAGGGAAGGTGAAATTCAGCAGCCTAAAGAATTGAATTGTAGTTAGCAGAGGTTGCACTAAAAAGAAAATAAGGAAAAAGAACAGTGTGATCATCATCATTAAGAGACTGGCTAAGGTCTAGGGGCTATGCCTGTAACCGGGCCTCTTGGACTCTTAGTTGTCTTGACTATACAGGGCTGTTAAGAAACTACAAACTGCTGTAATCTGCTTTTTTTGAATTGACAATGTGCTCTTGGTCCTGGTGGAAAAGGCAGGAGACTGGAAGACAATGAGCATAAGAGTCATCATAGAAAACTGAGAATTTAAGTATGCAGACTGGTTAGAGAAATCTCCTAAATAAAAGTCTCAACAATTCCTTACTGGTAGATAAGAATTTACAAAAATTCATTTGCTGGAACAGAGGGGAAGAAAAGTGCCCCCCAAGATAAATAGGTGACAAGACTGGACAGTTCCTAGGGTACCCTCCCAAGATCCTTGCTACCTGGTCTTCGTGGCCATGTTTACTCTCCTCCCCTTAAGTGAGTGAGGAGCGGGGACATGCTTCTAAGTAAATATAGCTAGGGTGATGGAAGGTCACTCCTGTGATCATGCTATTTTATATAAGATTGTGTTTTTCTAGCCCACTTGTCTAGAGACTCTACTTGCTGGCTTAATGAACTTTGTGGTCTGGCTGAGGAATTCCACATGGCAAGGAACTAACTATGGGTGGTCTCTAGAAATTCTGGACAGCCTCTAGGAGCTGAGGGTACTCTTCAGCTTCCAGCCAGCAAAAAATAATGCTGTCAGTCCTGCAGCTACAAGGCAATTAATTCTGCCCAACAACCAGAAGTTGCTTTTAAGCAGATCCTTTCCTAGTGGAGCCTACAGATGAACACCCAGCCTTGGATCATTTTGACTACAGTCTGTGAGACCCTAAGGACAGGAATCAGCTAAGCAATTCCCAGACTCCTGATGCACAGCCACTGAGTCTTAATAAATGCAAGTTTTATTTTTTTTAAATTGCTAAATTTGTGGTAAGCTGTTACAAAGCAATTGATAACAAAGTATCTCTAAAAGCAACTACTCAGAAAAGCCCAATAACATAAAAAACAACTGCTTGGAAATGTCCAATAATAATCAGAAAGATTGCTTTTACCTCCCATGGTAATTTATTTATAATTTACTGTGAAGTAAAATTGTTTCCACTTGGGTAGAATGACCACTTTGAATATTCTAAAGATTTACAGTATTGATAATACAGGTGAGGACTAGCTCTTCTGCAGTGACCAAGGAGAGAATATGCCTTGCCTTTCTCACTTTGAATTTTATAGAGGATGGTACAAACTGATTTCTGAGCCATTCACTGTAGCAGTGGTGAAGACATGGAAACTTTTATTTTCTTTTCTGTCTGCAAAGGCTCACCTCCAGAAACTCATTTGAGGGGTTGTCAGCTTGGTTAATCTATCCTGTCCACAGCCCATTTCTGAGAAGACATTATCTAACTGAGAAAAGATTTCCAAGTTCTTTCTGGATAAAATCTCAAAGTTTGGAGTTAATAGTTGCCATTTGCTATGGCAGAGAAATGTCTGACATAGACACACTGTCTCCTTAAACTGCATTTTATCTAGCTTTATAGGAAATGCTTTATGTTTAGCTCTTAAAAAATTCTATGTAACTTGTAATAGAAAGTTTTCCAAACTCTGTTAATTATTTTATCAGTTCCCTAAAAAAATGGATCAAATACCCTTAGAAATATAATGATATGTCATAAATTATCTTGCTTACCTCACCCAACCTTCTCAGTTTCCTCCATTGCGGAGTATTGTTTTTAAAATGGACTGTGCTTTGTATGCTTTATTCACAATAGCAATTCCAGGTGCATATGAAGATAAAGGTGACTAATTAGGTTGCTGCTTATTCTCAAGGAAGTAATTAGGCATCATTAGGGTATTATTTTTTAAATTAGGGCTTGCTTTCATGTGGAATTTATATAGTGCTCTGTCTTTGTAGAGACAGTCTTGAAACTCATTCATTTGTTCAAAAAAGAAAAATTAAATGTCATTATTAAGATCTACCTTTCTGAAAACGTAGCCAACAATAATTTGGTCGAAAATTTGTCAGCTTTGCACAAAAGGCAATTTGAACATTGGCAATCAGTCTTTCAAGGTGATTGCTATCTGCACATAGAGGTGTGAATTTAAAAAACCACAACATCATCACCCGTATAATCAATATCAACAACAAGTTCCTACTTTTTGCAAGTCGCTGGAGATATCAAAGACACTGAAGTGCATACCCTAACCTCCAGGAACACACCTAGTTTTTCTTTGTTGGATGGCTTTAGACAACATTTGAAAAGTTTGTTTTGTGAGGGACATCTGACCACACTGACCCTGGTGCTTGTTTACAGATACAGAAACATCCTTAAGAAGAGCTTAGATATGTGGCCTCTTACGGGGTGATGTGAGCGGCATTGGCATCCTTAAATCCTGTTGCCAAATGTCGCATCCCGGCTTACCAAAGTGCCTGATACTTCAACATTGACCTCTGAAGTCTCAGTCTTCCCGGAGTCCTAATGCAATGTATTCATATTGGAGACAGTTTCTTTCTTTCTTTCTTTCTTTCTTTCTTTCTTTCTTTCTTTCTTTCTTTCTTTCTTTCTTTCTTTCTTTCTTTTTTTTTTTCATTTTACCAGTTTTTCCCTTTAAATGTGTGATCTTGGGTAAGATCTCATTCTTAATATCTTGATTTCTTCATCTGTACAATGGGATATTATGTTCCTTAACTCAGATTAAATTAGGTATTCACATGTAGCACTCAGAGCAGTGCCTAGTAAATAATAAGTACCTAAGAAATGTAAGCTATTTTTATTTTAGTGTTGTTATTGCTATTATTATCATTAGTCTGTCATGTCCTAGATATTTGGATGTGCTGAGGATATAAAATTAGTAGACACATTATTCATGATCTAAAGATATATACAAGAATTAAAAATTCAGGGGTACCTGGGTAGCTCAGTCGTTAAGCATCTGCCTTCAGCTCAGTTCATGATCCCGGGGTCCTGGGATCCAGCCCCACATGGGGCTCCCTGATCAGCGGGAAGCCTGCTTCTCCCTCTCCCACTCCCCCTGCTTGTGTTCCCTCCCTCTGTCAAGTAAATAAATAAAATCTTAAAAAAAAAGAATTAAAAATTCAAAAAAAGTTACTTATTTCATATTATACCCTCACTCATAAATTCCCATTCACTCATCAATTCCCTTCTTTACCTTAATTCCAGCTAGTAGTGTTACTTCCTATTTCATTAAGAAATAAAAAAATTATCAGGAGGGAGCACCCACTGATGATGGCTACCATACCTACCGGCCTACAGTATCTACAGACACATTCTGCCCTTTCTCTTTTACTGTTGATGAAATTTCCAAGCTTCTATCTAAAGGCAGTATCCTCACTGTGGTATAGGATTCTGGGTCCTCACCCCACCCCTCGGTTCCTTCCTAATCACCATTTTGTTCACATCATTAATTCTCTCTTAAAAATAACTGTTACCATCAGGATGAAGCTTCCATCTTTTATATATGTCACCCTTCTTAAAAAGATCACCTGATCTGCTTTCACCTAGCAGCTACCACATCATTTCTTTGTTCCTTTCTGGCATCAAAATTCCACCTCAGAATGGTTGTTTATACTTCGCACCTCCACTTCCTCTCATCTAATTCCCTCTGCTGCCCACTTCAATCAAGCTTCAGAACTCCTGGGTTTGCCAAAACTTCTATTCCAGGCACTTTGTAAATTCAAGCTTCAATTCTGAATATATACATGTTTAGGATACAATGTATATCATATATTATTATATTATAACACTATATATTACATATTATATATTACTTGACCTACCAGCAGTATTTGAAAAAGTTAGTTAAGCCATCCTCTTTTCAACACACTCCCCTTGTCTTCCGGGATGCCATTCTCTCTTGGTTTTCTTCCTACTTCACTAGGCATTCTTTCTCAGTGCTCATTCCCTTTAATTTTGTTTACATAGATTTCAATAAAATCTATATCATAATGACTAATACATCCAAATGCTGACTTGAGAGCTCCATTTTGATGTCTTATGCACATGTTTTGTGTCCTAAACTTGATATTTCTTCATGAAACCTGTTCCAACAGTAGCCTTTCCCACCTCAGTTGAGGGTGACTATACACTCCCATTAACTAAAATTTAGATTGTATTCTATAGCAAAAAGAAGCAAGGCACTATCAGTGTTTATTATTATTATTAAAGTATAATTAACATACAGTGTTATATTAGTTTCAGATGTACAATACAATGACTCAACAATTCTATACATTTCTCAGTGCTCATCACCATAAGTATACTCTTAATCCCTTTTATCTTATCTTGCCATGCCCCTACCCACCTTCCCTCTGGCAACCATCAGTTTGTTCTCTGTATATGTTTATTTTTTTGTCCTTTTTGTTGTTGTTGTTGTTAGTTTGTTTATTAAATTCCACATGTGAGTGAAATCATATGGTATTTGTCTTTCTCTGACTGACTTATTTCACTTAGCATTATATTCTCTATGTCCTTTATGTTGTTGCAAATGTCAAGATTTCTTCTTTTTTATGGCTGAATAATATTCCTCTGTGTGTGTGTGTGTGTGTGTGTGTGTGTGTGTGTGTGTATGTATGTATGTATGTATCACTCCTTCTTTATCCATTCATCTATGGATGGACTCTTGGTTTGCTTCCATATCTTGACTATTGTAAATAATTCTGCAGTAAACATAGGGGTGTATATATCTTTTCAAATTAGTATTTTTATTTTCTTTGGGTAAATATCCACTGGTAGGATTACTGAATCATGTGCTAATTTTATTTTTCATTTCTTGAGGAAACTCCATACTGTTTTCCACAGTGGCCGCACAAATTTGCATTCCCACCAACAGTGCATGAAGATTCCTTTTTCTCCACATCCTCACCAACACTCGTTGTTTCTTATGCTTAGGATTCTAGCCATTCTGACAGGTGTAAAGTGACATCTTATTGCAGTTTTAATTTGCATTTTCCTGATGATTAGTGATGTTGAGCAATTTTTCATGTGTCTGTCAGCTATCTGTGTGTCTTCTTTGGAAAAATGTCTATTGGGGCCCTCAGCACAATTTTAATCAGATTATTTGTGTTTTTGGTGTTGAGTTGTATAAGTTTGTTATAAATTTTGGATATTTATTCTTTATTGGATATATCATTTGCAAATATCATTTCCCATTCAGTAGGTTGCTTGTTTGCTTTCTTGATGGTTTACTTCACTGTGCAAAAGCTTTTTTATTTTGATGTAGTCCCAGTAGGTTATTTTTGCTTTTGTTTCCTTTGTCTGAGGAGATATATATATTTCTACAGCCAATGTCAAAGAAGTTACTGTCTGTGTTTTCTTCTAGGAGTTTTATGGTTCAAGTCTCACAATAGATCTTTAATGCATGTTGAGTTTATTTTTGTGTATGGTGTAAGAAAGTAGTCCAGTTTTATCCTTTTGCGTGTAGCTGTCCAGTTTTCCCAGCACCATTTGTTGAACAGCCTGTCTTTTCTCCATTGTAGATTCTTGACTTCTTTGTTGTAGATTAATTGACCATATAAGTGTGGGTTTATTTCTGGACTTTCTATTCAGTACCATTGGTCTATGGGTCTATTTTTATGCTAGTACCCTATGGTGTTGATTACTACAGCTTTGTCTTAAAATCTAGGGATTGTGATACCTCCAGTTTTGGTCTTCTTTTTCAAGATTGCTTTGGCTATTTGGGTTCTTTTGTGGTTCCATATAAATGTTATGATTATTTGTTCTAGCTTTATGAAAAATATTGTTGGTATTTTGATGGGGATTGCATTGAATATGTAGACTGCTTTGGGAAATATGTCCATTTTAACAATATTGATTCTTCCAATTCATTAACATGGAATATCTTCCCATTTATTTATGTTATCTTCAATTTCTTGCATTAGTGTTCTATAGTATTGGAGTACAGGTCTTTTACCTCCTTGGTTAAGCTTATTCCCAGGTATTTTATTATTTTTTTATGCAGTTTTAAATGGGGTAGTTTTCTTGGTTTCTCTTTCTGCTATTTCATTAATCAATGGCTTTTTACAAAGGGAAATAATATACCAAATCTTTATTTTAAAACTATAACTTCCAGGAAGAGACTATAAACAGGTAAGACTGCAGGATGCCCCTACCATATCCCAACAGAAATAGGAGATAAGGTTCTAAACCAGAAAAGACAGAGACAAAAAGAGGCTGCAGGGTGAGTACAGATGCCAGAGTCCTTTTGAATGTGTGACTGATTGAATAAGAGGAATTTAGGAAAAGAAAGAAGCAACTATTTTGAGATTTACTGACTCTGTGGATGATGAGGTCATTAACTTGACCAGAGAATATAGGAGAGCAGCAGATATTAGGAAGGAGAACATATTTTCTGATTCCAATTTGGGGAATATTTGATGTTGTGGGGTCAGATAGGAGTCAAAAAATCAACATACTTAGATTTAAATTCTGTCTTCGTTGCTTAGCTGGAACTGAGAGTCATTATCTGTAAAATAACAACACCCAACATAAAAAACACCAAAGACCAGAGTTGTGAAAACTAAATTAATTAATAGTGTTATAATAATGACCAGCTCCTGTGGAGAGTCACTCTTCACTGGCTGTGTGACTTTTGGCTAATGATTTAACAACTCTGTACCTTAGTTTTTTCATAGTTGTAGCTATGTAAGAGCTATTCTGACAAAAATTGTAGAGCTCACTAAAAAAAAAAAAAAATCATGTATGTATGTATACAAAAGGATGTAGAGTAAGAAAAGAAGTAGGATTGCTGATGAAACCAAAGAAGTCACAAGAGTTTCAGGAGTGGTCAAAGAGGGGTTCCAGACCAGGATATGTTTGGTAGATGATAATAAGAGTTGACACCCCATCTTGTTACTATGTACTACCAAAGTTGATACTGCAAGTAAAGTATTTTCTGAACAAAAACATAGATTATGGTATTTATTGGAGCTGGGAGCAGATAGCAAAGAAACTAATATTGGAGGTTCAAAAGAAAGTGATCATTGTTATGCAGTGACGATTTGGTTAAACTGCCATTTAAAATTATAGGACAGAGAACTTGTGTGACTAAAGAACTTATTGCTATAGGAGAGGAGGTGGGGAAACAAAGTTTTACTAGTTTGTGTTAGTTCTTTTTTTAAGATTTATTTATTTATTTTAGAGAGAGAGAGAGAGCATGAGCGGGGGGGAGGGGCAGAGGGAGAGGGAGAGAGAATCTCAAGCAGACTCCCCACCGAGCATGGAGCCTGATGCAGGGCTCGATCTAAGGACCCAGAGACCATGACCTGAGCCGAAACCAAGAGTCCGCTGCTTAACTGACTGAGCTACCCAGGCACTGCTAGTTTGTACAAGTTTTAAATTGCCTGTGTTTGCAAAGTGTTATAAGAAAGAAATGGGCATGGATCTAGAATGTATTATGTTAAGTGAAATAAGTCAGAGAAAGACAAATACCATATGACTTCACTCATATGTGGAATTTAAGAAACAAAATAAGTGAACAAAGAAAAAAAAGACAAACAAAAAACCAGACTCAGCTGATGGTTACCAGAGGGGAGGTGAGTGGGGGAATGGAGAAACTAGGTGAAGAGGATAAAGAGTACACTTAGCATGATAAGCACTGTTTAAGGTATAGAATTGTTGAATCACTATCTTATACACCTGAAACTAACATAATGCTGTATGTTAATTATACTGGAATTAGAATGAAAGAAAGAAAGAAAGAAAGAGAAAGAAAGAAAAGAGAGAGAGAAGAAGGAAGGGAGGAAGGAAGGAAGGAAGGAAAGATGGGAGGGAGGGAGAGGGAGAAATGGGCTAGTTTGCCAGCATGATAAAAAGAAAAAGTGTAGATTCCAGAAATGTGGAGATTGCAGTGGTGAGATTGTAACTACTTGGAGAACATAAGCATTAGAAGTTGAAGTGGAATATTCTTTTAAATAATAACAAATTAAAACTAACTCTTATGGTACAGATCAGATTAAGGGTCTGACTTTAATACTCTTTGTTTAAAAAAAAGAGAGTCAGTTGATAAGGAGGATCAAGGTAAAGATTCACTTACATTAGTCGTCCATTGTAGTCTTCTGAAAAGACTGGAACTGGAAAAACTGGAAAACTGCCTCCATGCAGAGATATTCATTCGTTGTACTGTCAAAGAGACTACAATCCTAGCTAAAATAATCATTTGTCTCTTTTTACTTCAAGCAAGAAAAGTAATAAATGTGCATAGCCCCCAAGAGAGGCATGGTTATGAAACATGGAACTAAGTAGAATCAAATAGAGTGGTGTTTACCAAACATTCCATATGTGGCCCTCTTTTCCCTGCCCTCACTTATGGGGTCTAAGAGACTAGCTTTGACCAAAGAGATGCAGGCACAAGTAATGTGTGTCACTTTGGGGCCAATGAATAGAGAGTAGTAGCTATGACAGCTTTTGTTTTGAACTCTTTCCACATGTCTCCAACCTGGAATTCACTTTGGATTCACTTTGGATATGGACCATAAGACAGAAATAAACACTTTTTTTTTGTATTAAGAATCTGAGATTTGGTGATTAACTTGCTATGGCATAATCTTAATCTAACATACTTAAAAATACACCTATGTCAGAGCGTTATTTTGAGAAGTGAATGAGTAAATAAATATAAAGCACTTACCCAGCTAATTGAAATAGGATATAAATGCTAGGTGTAAATGAATAAGAGCAGAGTGTCTGGAATATATGAACAAATCTTAGGGTTTTCTCTTGTTCTCTGTTCTATATATCTGAATTGCCAACACATCCTTTTTTAATTGACATATAATGTATTATTTATTTCAGGGATACAGGTCTGTGGTTCATCAGTCTTACACAATACCCAGCACTTACCACAACACATACCCTCCCCAGTGTCCATCACCCATCCCCCCATCCCCCGCCCCTCCTCCCCTCCAGCAACCTTCAGTTTGTTCCTTGAGAGTAAAAGTCTCTTATGTTTTGTGTCCCTCTCTGGTTTCATCTTGTTTCATTTTTTTCTCTTTTCCCCTATGATCATCTGATTTATTTTACTTGCCATCATATCTTAAAATTTTTTTAAAGATTTATTTATTTATCTCTCAGGGAAAGAGAGAGAGGGAGAGAGAGAGCACGCATGCACACAAGCAGGGAGAACGGCAGGCAAAGGGAGAAGCAGACGCCCTGCTGAGCAGGGAGCCTGATGTAGGACTCGATCCTGGAACCCTGGGATCATGACCTGAGCCGAAGGCAGACACTTAACCGACTGAGCCACCCAGGCATCCCACCATCATATCTTAAAATTAATGTTTGCCACCAGAAAAATCTACCAACAAAATGGACACATAATTAGATTAAGGTCTAATAATGCAGTAGTATTTTATTTTCAGAAGCTCAAAAACCCGATTTCCACTTTTTCCTTTGCCCAAAGGAAAACATGCTCCTTGTTGTAGACTGATATTCATAGGGTAGAGATGAGGGAATTAGTCAAATGATTAAACCATATATGACACATGTAATTTTCCTACATGTAACCAGTTTTCCTAGTGTTTAACACGTTTACTGGGATATAGTATCTCAAAATTAATTCTTCATTTTAGCTATATATAAACTATTCATTTCTCTGTTCCAACAAATTTGTGACCATGAGCATGTAAGTTTAATATTTTTAAAGAAGAGCATTCAATTGTGACAGTAAAAGAACTTTTAACAGAACTTTTTCTCTCTCAGAAAGTTTCTTATGAACAATAAAACTGTCTATGTACAGAAGTACATATAATATGAATGAGTAAAAGAAGTAAAAGGAGAGTTAAGTAAATATTTCCAGAAGGGAAGAGAACAGAGATGGCATTATAAGTGAAGCTTAGCAACTGTCTGATTATAAATTTTAACTTGAATACTCTCAAGCTATGAAAATGCTGAAACTACTGTCTTTCTCTAAAGTTTATTTAAAGTATATAAATGAAACAAACAAATAAAAGTATGATCTGGGATGAAAAACTCTGTATTTCCTTATGTACAATTAATAGTATTAAAAGTAAAAGGTTGTAAACAAATGTACAATGTATACACAGAAAATATATATTTAGTTTTATATATAATGATAGATAACAGTAATCCTTCCCCTTCCACTGGTGTGTGTTTTTTTAAGATTTTATTTATTTATCAGAGAGAGCGAGAGAGAGAGAGAGCAAGAGTACTAACAGGGGGAGTGGCAGGCAGAGGGAGAAACAGGCTCCCCGCTGAGCAAAACCCCAAGATCATGACCTGGGTTGAAGGCAGACGCTTAACCAACTGAGCCAACCAGGCATCCCTCCATTTGTTTTACACTAAAACTACTGCTCTCGGAACAAAGCAAGCCAATTATGAACCATATATATTGAGTATTCAAAGGAGAAATAGTGTGCAATAAAGACTAACTAAAATGGGCCATTCATCCTTTTCACCCTTACTTCTACTATTTTGGGACCCAAAACACACTTCCTGAAATATCTTGTCCAGCAATATCTTCCACACAGAAAACCATAACTGGATGGTTATCCAGTAAGAATGAATTTATGCCCAATTCAGGTAGATACTTCCTCAGCTCAAGCTTATACCTTACATGTCACAGGCTCCAAAGCCTGGAATTGTTTTTCTCATAGGTAGGTGCATCATCAACATTTCTCAGTGATGATGATGTTGATAGCCAGCCTCCTTTCAAATCTGTAAGTAAAAACTAATAATAAAGATAGAACAAATAATAATAGCACGTACATGTGCATTTTTTGTGTGTTGGTGGGTCTTTATATACAAAATCGTTGGGATTATCCTTTAGAAAACATTTGTCTTTGTAAAATTTAATTTAGCACACCTTATAGACATTTTGAACATGTTATAAATACCACCTGATGATGATATTGTTTAGGCAACAAATAATTCAGCACAAGAATGCTAGAAAGGCATATATTAAGTACACCAATTACAAACACACAAACACAGATCCACACCATCTACTTTAGAGCATGGATTTGATGAGACATGGATAATTTATTACCTATTGAATGAAGATTTAGAATAAACTTAGAGACTGTTATAGTATCAACAAGGGGGAAAAAAGGAACTTTAAAGTGGAAAATAAAGGTCTTTCCAAAAGATTACATCAAAATATACTCATGAACTCTATCCAGAAAATCTGATTAATGTAGCCAAATGTAATCAAAGGATGTACATTTTAGTGACTGAGTTACACCTAAAAACTGGTACAAAGGATTACATTATACCCAAGGGACCATTTAGGAATGTGTCAGTATTTGTGTACTTCTATATGTTTGTAACTTAAACATAAAGCAGGTGGAATCATAAGTCCTGAGATCACAATAGCTGTGTAATCCAAGAAAAATCACTTTATCTTTTGGGGTTTTTCTTTAATATTTGTTTGTTTGGTTTTTTTTAAGATTTTATTTATTTACTTGACAGAGAGAGAGACAGCAAGAGAGGGAACACAAGCAGGGGGAGTGGGAGAGGGAGAACACAAGCAGGCGGAGTGGGAGAGGGAGAAGCAGGCTTCCCACTGAGCAGGGAGCCCAATGCGGGGCTCTATCCCAGGACCCTGAGATCATGACCTGAGCCAAAGGCAGTCTCTTAACTGACTGAGCCACCCAGGGTCCCCTTTCTTTAATATTTGTAATACAATGGGGAAAACACACAAATCCACTCGTCATACCTTGCAAGATATCATAAAAATGTAAGTGAAAAAAAAAGAAAAAAAAATGTAAGTGAAAATGCTTTACACTCTAACTCGCAATGTACATATTACTTCCTATCCTTATGATTATTATGACTATATATGTGACTATCATTTAATGTTTTTTGTATTATCATTATACTTGTCTGTAAACAGAACATAAAGGATCCTGTCTAACATCTTTTTCTCCTATTGTATATAAATTGAAGGTTGCACTTCTATATGTTTGAAATCTATTGCTTTGTGAAATTAATCTTGTTTTGTTTCATGGTTGGACATATTTATACATATGTATGTGTATATATATATATATATATATACATATATATATAGCTACAAAAATGTCTTGCTTCTGCATGAGAAGTTAATTTATTTGCCATTACAGTTTCACTACCTTCTCCAGTTATAACTCAATGGTAGATGTCATTATTCTTTTTTTAAGATTTATTTATTTATTTGAGAGTGAGAGCAAGATCGAGAGAGAGAGAGAGAGAGCAGGGGGAGGGGCATAGGGAGAGGGAGAGAGAGAATCTCCAGCAGATTCTCTGCTGAGCATGGAGCCTGACATGGGGCTTGATCGCAGGACTTACACATTGCATTTTTATAGTTCTCACCACTATCTACTTTTTAAAAAATTTTCTCTTATAGTGGCTTCCTACACATGTTCATTTGCCTTCTATAATTTTATATGCATATACTTTATAAATCTCTCTTGAAAATTGTATTTTCTTTCTTGACCTATAGCTATAGTCATAGGTCTTCATTATATCATAGATACTTTTAATGGTCTTCTGATTGATCTTTCAGGCCTTTGTCTCTACTTCTTCCAGTAGAAGAATTGTCTGATATACTATTCTAAAAAACAAAGACAATCTTTATATTAGGATTCTTCAGAGAAATGGAACAAATACACAATATATGTATTTGTAATGTATTATAAAGAATTATGATATCATATTATTATGCTATATTATAAGAAATTAGCTCAGCAATTATGGAGGCTGATAAGTCCTGTGATCTGCTGTCTGTAAGCTGGAGACCCAAGAAAGCTGATGCTCAGTTCTGAGAATTGGAGGACCAATGGTGTAAGTCCCAGTTGAAGGCAGAAGACCCATGTCCTAGCTCAATCAGTCAGGCAGAGGGACTAAATTGTTCCTTCCACCATCTTTTTGTTTTATTCAGGTCCTAAGTGAATAGGATGATTCTCAATCCCACTGAGAAGAGCAATCTGCTTTACTCAGTCCTCTGATTCAAATGCTAACCTCATGCCTCCCAGACACACCCAGAAATAATTTTTAATCCTGGTATCTTGTGTCCCAATCAAGTAAACACAGAAAATCAACTATCACAAATCCTTTTACCTCCCTGTTCAAATGCTTTGTTATTTTAAGTATTGAGTTGATCATTTTCATTTGAGAGTAAACTGATAGCCCTTTTTTAGAATATTAGGGGTGTGGGGGCTCCATATTTGAGGTTTATTATCCCTAAAGAACTATGAAAATTGAAATGTCAATTTTAAGAAGGCAATAGCATACATTTTAAAATGCATAATGAATAATTTTCACAAACCAGTTTAGATTCTAGGACTCAGATGGCCTTTGCAGCATTTATCATGATCAAGGATGTGTGTAGAATAGGAACTATTCAGATCATTTATCAATAGCCCTAATAAAGAAGAATGAGGAAGAGGAGAACAGGAGGATAAAAAGGCGAGGACAAAGGGAAAGGGAGGAAAGGAAAGGAGAAAGGAGAAAACAAAACAAAACAAAACAAGTGTTCTATTGGTTTGAGCCCAAATACAGAGAGCTTGATTATCTCTTTATCATATAGTGGCTAATAAAGTCTGACCCAGTCCTGCTTGCAGGTAATCAGCATACTGAGAAATTATGAAGCATCAAAAAATGATCATGCTTATGTCCATGTTTTAAAACCACATCTGTGATTTTCAAGTCATGTAATGAAGAACAAAGATCAGGGCAGACTGTCATATTAAATATATTAAAATAATAGGAGAACTAAATGTGTGTGAGAGAAGAGAGGCAACAACTTGACACGCTGTAGCAAGATGGGTTAATTAGTAAAATATTTTGAAAGGGACATTAATTGTCACTATTATACTAAGAATACAATATGCTTTGATATCCTAAAATGCAAAGAATGGTGGAGTGCACAATCTGGATGAGGTCTATTCTGAAAATATTAAGTCAGGTTTGCTGAGTTTTCAAATGCAAGACTTTTCTTTGAAGGGTGAATGAAAACAGCTTTTTAGCTTAAGATCTTAGATACCATTAGTCCCAATAAAGTTGATGATTTCTTCTGGGAGAGTTTAATCAGTTTGTTGTGACATGGTACCAGGAATTCAATTCTATAAAACAATTGTGATTGATTACTGTTGTTCCATGAATTGGCCAGAAGGGAGCCTGAGAAAATCATTTCCACAGCCTGCTTTTCTAAGTGCAACTTGAGAAAATGACTGTCTTCTGGATCTGGACTTTTTTTTTTTTTTTCTCATGACCATTCATAAAAGTATATTTCATTAGCCACTCCTCTATTTTCTAGACAGAAAATATCAATGATGATCACAATCTATGACAGAAGTCACAGCAATTAACTGACTGTAATGACATGTGGTAAGGTTAAGGCTTTTTCCTAAACCCTGGGCCTTGTTAAGTATCGACATCTCCTGACCGGAAGACAGCAGGCACACTTAGAAGGCCACTTCCATGTCTATTAAAGTGCTGTGGCAATCTAAGGTGTTTCCAAGTCAATAAACAATGCCCCAGGCACCTGGGTGGCTCAGATGGTTAAGCGTCTGCCTTCGGCTCAGGTCGTGATCCCAGGGTCCTGGGATCGAGTCCCGCATCGGGCTCCCTGCTCCGCGGGGAGCCTGCTTCTCCCTCTGCCTCTCTCTCTCTCTCTCTCTGTCTCTCATGAATAAATAAATAAATAAAATCTTAAAAAAATTAAAATAAGTAAATAAATAAAAATAAACAATGCCCCAACTGAGACTAGGACTGGCTATTTAAAAATAAGACAAAACTATTCTGAATATAATGTGTACTTTTCAACTACATTTTGTTCTGCCACCATTATCACCTTTATTTAAAAGACATATGACATCTTCTTCCTGCTGCTTCCTGCATCATTACACATAAAAGTATATGTTCTCAGGAACTTTTTAAAACAAGGCAGCCAACCAGAGGTGGTATTCATTATTACCAGGAGAAAAAAAATGACTTTATTGCTTCTTAGATAAGGTTGAATCAGCCATGACATTCGTGCCTCTTGTGTAGGTAGGCACACCTTATTCTACATGTCCACTGAGATTTAAGATTTATACAGGATAATTTTGGAAGGGGCTATATAGATAGGCTTGAAAGAGCTGCTTTGTTAATGAAACAGCTTTGGCTATACTTTCTATATACTGCATCATTTAAAAAGGCAGATATTGTGTATATTACTTTTTCCCAGTTACAAATATTCAAAGTCCTCAGTGTAATTTTCCTCACCATGTTTTCTATAAAGTTAGACAATATGGCATAAATCATTTAACACTATCCCCAAAATAAGAAAGCATAGAACTTCAGAAAAAGATGTTCTCTGTGTTAGGGTATTAACGGATTAACTTTGAAAATGTAGCTTCCAAAGTTTTCACTAGATCAGCTAAAGACTCAAATGAGATGGTCAAGTTCCTTCATGGTTGAAGTGTGACTGCAGTAGGCTTTTTTTGCCCACAAATGTCTTTTTTCTTTATTTGTCTTACCTGGTGTTTCCCATTAAATGGTAAATTTCCCAACAATAAAGTAAAAATCTGAAAGTCATATAATTTATTAACATTTCCAATTAGTTTCTTAGATTAGCTCCATTATTTTTAAGATCTCTGATGATTTTATGGAGGAATTGGAGAAAATGTATGATGTGGATCAAGAAAAAGTTTGGAGCCCATGGAGTCAATGGGGAAGAATCTAGAGAACCAAAGCAAGGAGAAGCCTGAGGCTTAATAGAAGAACAAGAAATAGAAGACCAGGGACATGCACAAAATGGAAGGATAGCTTTCAGAACACTTTTCCTAAAGAGCTCTGATGAGCCATATTTTATGGAACCAGATTCTTGAGAGAGAGTGCAAAGAAATTTGATGATGGCTTGATCATTTATGCTTTGCTGTATCTTTTTTTCATATTAAATCCACTGAAGTTAATATGTGAAGGAGATAGTAAAGTGTAATAATTAAGCTGTGACAGCTATTCCATTATGAAGTACATTTGACAATTATATCATGGATTAGATTAATTACAGACCATTTTAATAATACTGTTTTGAACTTAAGCAAAATAATTTATTGTTATACTTCAGAGAACTTCAAAAGGTTTTCAGCATGCCTACTTATAATTTTTTCCTCTGGATTTCAACAGCAAATCATGCAAAAAATCTTATCAACTTGGATGGTTATCAATGTTTACTTGTTTGTTTTTTGATGCATTTGAAAAATGTTAAAAGCATAACAAATAATAAGATTATATGCAAAATTTAGATCACTAGATAATACATTTTTATTATGAAACTTAAGAAAAATCCCAACATATCTCTTCTTAATATACATGTCCACTGCAACATCGACGGCAAGTCATGAATGTTTCACACACATAGATTCTCAAGAGAAAAGAAAATAGTGTAGTTTTCACTAGAGTTTATTTGGGAGACAAACCTAGAATTTCCTTCCAAATAAATGTATACCAGAATGCAATGTTTGTTTCAAAACTTTATGTGCAAACGTCTAATGAATTCTAGCCAGTTATAAGTCCTTATAAGATCCAAAATGCTCAGAATTTGAGTGATAGCTTCAAGTTAAGCAGAATATATTTTCCATTTTAATTGAAATTCTTTTTTTTTAAGATTTATTTATTTATTTATTAGAGAGCATGAGAGGGGGGAAGGGCAGAGGGAGAAGCAGGCTCCCCGCCGAGCAGGGAGCCCGATGTGGGACTCGATCCCGGGACTCCAGGATCATGACCTGAGCCGAAGGCAGTCGCTTAACCAACTGAGCCACCCAGGTGCCCTGAAATTCTTGTTTATGTTTGATTTGCTTATTTTCAGTGGAACTTAAACTTTGAATTTTAGAGCCTAAATTAATATGCAGAGCTAGTTGCTATACTCCTTTAGAAACAGTTCCTAAATGTATGACAAGTCATTTAAGATATAAGCTAATGTGTCTAGGGCATGTCTCAGAACATTTTAATTACATTTCATTAATTCAGAACCACAACACATTTGAATTTGCCTAAATATGAAAGGGCTGAGAACTTAGGTGGTTTTATGCATCATTAAACTTAACATGAAATTATATAGCTATAGCTCACCAGTTCTTTAAGTTTTCAATATTAATATACACAAAAGATGCTGGAATTCTTAGGGAAATAGCATTGTTAGATCATGTGTTAAAAGCAAATGATACCATATTACAGAAAACACAAAACTACAGGGTGGGTACTGTTATATACTCAGATCATTTGGAATATTCCATAAGTGGAAATGATGATCTTTAAACTATCCTACTTTAAATAAGCTAACTTTGTTTAGATTTGATGCAATAATAATAAAATAATAAAATAAAAGATTTCTTGACTCCTTTAAAAATGTGTCCATATAATTTTCAAATTGGGGAAAATATCTTTGGCCTTTCTTCCTACCTCTTGCCTGGGACTCAAATAGGGTGGCTGAAGCTCCATAAGGATTTTGGACCATGTAGCAATCCAAGATGGAGGTGCCAGCTAAAAATGACAGAACAGATATAGAGGGAACTTGGGTCACTGATGGCTGTGACTTTATTTTACCAGCCTTGAACTATCTTTGTTCAGACTTCTTTGTGTGTGTGTGTGAGAGAAATAAATTTCTAAGTGATTGAAATCACTATATATATATATATTTTTTTTTTCTATATGCAGCAAAACCTATTTTTATATTATTCAGACATTCAGCATTGTTTGGTCTTGATTTATGCTCATTTTTCTGATTAATAGATCTGCCAACATATTAGAAAGCCTTGACTACAAATATCATATGTTACTTATATTGACTGCATTGACAGCAACATTTCCCAGACTTTCCTCGCTTCCAACATTCAAACCAATTACTCTTTTGAGTCTCATTATGTATGTGCTAGAGAATGGGAGAAAAATGGTACCAAGACCCAAACCCGGACCAAGGGTGGGAATGGAGAGTATGAAAGTGTGGGGATGGATGGTGACCATTTAGAAGGAAGCTATAATTCTGTAGAAATATACATCTGGTAGAATTGCCAGGGTGAAGAAATGTATGTCGCCTCACCAGCAGGATACTAGCTCGTAACGTCCTTTCCTGTCTTATTGTCATAAATGGAAGAGAAAGCATTTTCAAAGCCCTGAAGAGTCAAAATGGCATTCATGACACCAGTCTTATTGTAACAAGTATATTTGTGCTAAAGATTACCACATCCTTTTTATTTTAATGTATAAGTGCTGAGAAATTAACCTTTGTTTTGATTTTTGCAAGCAGTAAAAGGGAAAAAAATAATTATCATGATTTACAATATTAGGAATAGGCAATGCACTCAGAGTGGTACCCAGCCAGAGGTAAGGAGTAAAGGAACAAAAACTTTTATGAAGATCCTTCTGTGGTCCCTAGCTAGATACACCAGTTTTAATTTGTCCCTAGCTAGATACACCAGTTTTAATTTATTGACCACTAGATCATGTTCAGTATGAATGATGACTTTTTTATTCTGTTATCTTGGGAGAAAGTCTCTACCTCTGTATTTTGTAGGTTAAAACATTGTTGAGGATACACTATTACAAGAAACCATTTTTATAAGCATCAACCTAAATGTAAAGGATGGATAGGAGATTTTTGTGGTTGGGAGCAAATTTCAGCTTTTTTTTTTTAAAGATTTTTTATTTATTTATTTGAGAGAGAGAGAATAAGAGAGAGCACATGAGAGGGGTTAGGGTCAGAGGGAGAAGCAGACTCCCTGCCGAGCAGGGAGCCCGATGCGGGACTTGCTCCAGGGACTCCAGGATCATGACCTGAGCCGAAGGTAGTTGCTTAACCAACTGAGCCACCCAGGCGCCCCTGCAAATTTCAGCTTTCCCTGAGACACAGAAAACATATTTATTTATTCTTTCTTATGCTAAATATAGTTTTAAGAAATTATTCCAACAACATATCTGGAAAATGACACTCAGATTGAGCAAAACTCTTCCTTGAGGTCTTTCATGGTATGTTGAGAGAATTCATATACAGAGGCACAGTTCCTCTAATTGTAATCCATTTTATAGAGCAGAAAAGTTATGCAAATAAACGAGAAGATATTTCAATTGTGCTACTCATTTACATGACTGATCCTACAGAGCCTGCTCATTGCACTTTGGTCTAGGAGTATATAATTTCTGCATGGTGGTGCAAAGATAAACTATCCAAGTAAAGTCAAAAAAGATTTTAACAAGTTATGGTATTTGGTGGAAGCATAAGCAGATAGGAAGGAACTAGTCATTTTGGAACTTAAATAGTAAAAAAGAGAGGGGGAATTAAAGAAAAGAGAATACAAAGGGTCAAAGTCAGAGAATTATGGCTTAAAATGAACCGCAAAGTAAAATGAAGAGAGACACTGGGAGCAAACTTGTCTCCGAGACTGAAAGGAAAGGAACAGAAGGCTACATATTGAGATGATTAGGTGATTTGAGGGCAACACACTTATGAATTTCAGACTCTGGTCTCTTATTTATCCTTTGTGAAAGAATAAGTGAAATAATCCAGGGTGAGGTTGATGTATAACTTGATGTTAATATCTGCTAATGGGAATGGAAGGAAATGAACAAGACAAAAATGGTTTTCTGGGCCATGCTGATGGCTCAGTTTAGATGGGAATTTATATCCATTTGAGTGAAACTCAACTGGTCAAATGGTTCTCCTGTTGTGCTTAAGCCCTGCTTTGCTGAAGAGGAGAAATATGATTGTAGAATTTAGTCAAGGCTGGGATTTCAGAAGAAGATAATGTGGAAGTTGACATATTGAGGGAGCTGAAAGAAATAATGAAAAATTCAAGTAAAAAACCCTGGTTGAAGATTTGAAAATAACAATAAAAAGAAGGGACTGAGTGTGGGTTGGTGGGAATGCAAGCTGGTGCAGCCACTCTGGAAAACTGTATGGAGGTTCCTCAAAAAGTTGAAAATAGAGCTACCATATGATCCAGCAATTGCACTACTGGGTATTTACCCCAAAGATACAAATGTAGGGATCCGAAGGGGTATGTGCACCCCGATGTTTATAGCAGCAATGTCCACAATAGCCAAACTGTGGAAAGAGCCAAGATGTCCATCGACAGATGAATGGATAAAGAAGATGTGGCATATATATACATTGGAATATTATGCAGCCATCAAAAGGAATGAAATCTTGCCATTTGCAATGATGTGGATGGAACTGGAGGGTATTATGCTGAGCGAAATAAGTCAAACAGAGAAAGACATGTATCATATGATCTCACTGATATGAGGAATTCTTAATCTCAGGAAACAAACTGAGGGTTGCTGGAGTGGGGGGTGGGGTGGGAGGGATGGAGTGACTGGGTGATAGACACTGGGGAGGGTATGTGCTCTGGTAAGCACTGTGAATTGTGCAAGACTGTTGAATCTCAGATCTGTACCTCTGAAACAAATAATGCAACATATGTTAAGAAAAAAAAAAAAGAAGATAGCAGGAGGGGAAGAATGAAGGGGCGGAAATTGGAGGGGGAGACTAACCATGAGAGACGATGGACTCTGAAAAACAAACTGAGGGTTCTAGAGGGGGAGGGGGTAGGGGATGGGTTAGCCCGGTGATGGGTATTAAAGAGGGCACGTTCTGCATGGAGCACTGGGTGTTATGCACAAACAATGAATCATGGAACACTACATCTAAAACTAATAATGTAATGTAATGTGATTAACATAACAATAAAAATTAAAAAAAAAAAAAGAAGGGACTGAGTATGGAGGGTGTATTGAGGTAGCATATTAGCCAAGAAAAAATGGGGAAGAGTATTAGGAAATTTAAGGACTGGATAAAGTAGCAGATCAGGATTGTTCGAAGTCAAAGAATAAGGGAAAAGACAGGTAAGTTGTGGTCAGGTAGTAGTGTTTAAGAATTCAAGTCTATAGACATTCTCAGTAAAAACAATTTCTGAAGTAATAACAAATTAGAGGAGTCATAAAGATCATTGGAGCTTATAAGTGCAAGGAACTAAAAGAGTGAGTTATGTTAGATTCATATTTAAATAAAAGGATTTATTAAACAAAATTTTTATTCAGAATTTATATGCATTAAGAACTATTTAAGAACTGGGACACCATATTGAGAAAAACAAGGCATGGAGTTTAATAAAGTAGTCAGCTTCTAAATAAGTAAACAAGCAACATATTAATATATTACATTAGAAAATAAATCAGAGTAAGGATGTAGTAGAGTAACAGGGAGAGTTTCTTCAAAATCCAGGGAAAACATTTCTATAAAGATAACATTTAAGCAGAGACCTGAATAAATAGGAAATAATGAAACATATAATTATTTGGAGCAAGAACATTTATGATGGAGGCTATAGCAAGTGTAAAACTCAGGGACAGGAATTCTTGCTGTGTTACAAGAGCAGACAAGGGATTGATGAGGCCAGAGCATAAAAGGATGGTCTGGTGTTGAGGATTGGCAAGAATGATGACTTGGACTCAGCTCAGGATACATCATTTGGCTCTCACACAGGCCACAGTAATGCAAAGGAGGCATATGATCTCAAGGATATATGATAGGGCAAGTGGACATAGCTCCCTGCTACTGTCCTCCCTCACTAATACATGCCTAAAGTCCTAGGTTTTCAGTGACTTACACAGATGGAGCAATCCACCAGGTCAGAAGAGCCCTGTAACCTTGGCTTCACTGTTTTTTTATACAAGTTTAAAATTGGCAGGTAGAGGGAGAACGGGGGTGAAGCACATTAATCAGCTCAAATCACCTAGTCCTAACGGTCATATTCCAGAATCCCAATTTCCTGATATATCACAATTCTTTAATATTGTTTATTGTCCAATTTCTTTCATGTTGCATCATTGGGTCTACTCACAATGTCAGTAGAGCAGAGGAGCTACTGAGAAGTGGTTGGAAATGAGTTTAGAGAAGTAGACTGGTTCAATCATACTAAATCTTATAGAACATAGCGAGTTCTATCATAAGTATTAAAGGAAACCACTGGAGTGTTAAAAAAGGGATTAAATTGAGGATACAATTTGTGATATAAATAGGCAGGGTAGGGAAGAGAAAACAGGATGTAGAGAAACTGAATGGGAGAGAATTACAAAAACTCATGTAAAAAGGAAGCTTAGCTTGGGTAGTAGAGATAGAATAAGTGAGATGGCATAGGATTTTTATAGTATTTAAATTTAAAAAAATACTAAAACACATAAAATATGCTTAAGAGGAGGATGTGGATGTGGGGTGTCTAAAAGAGGAGTGAAAGATGACTGAAGGAGGGGCACCTGGGTGACTCCATCTGTTAAGTGTCTGCCCTTAGCTCAGGTCATGATCTCAGGGTCCTGGGATCAAACCCATGTTGGGCTCCCTGCTCAGGGGGAGCCTGCTTCTCCCTCTCCCTCTGCCTCTCCCCCCGACTCATTCTCTCTCTCAAATAAATAAAATCTTAAAAAAAAAAAAAAGATGACTGAAGGATTTCTTCTTTGACCAACTATGGATAGTGTTACTATTTATTAAGATGAAAAACACTGAAGGCAAAACCCCTTTTTTTGTGGAGGGTAGAGAGTATAGGGTTATGGTTTTGGTCACACTAAGTTTCAGGTACCTTTTAGATACCAAAGTGAAGATATCAGAATATATGAGTCTTTTTTTTTTTAAGATTTTATTTATTTATTTGACAGAGAGAGACAGTGAGAGAGGGAACACAAGCAGGGGGAGCGGGAGAGGGAGAAGCAGGCTTCCCGCCTATCTGAGGATTATCCAGAGAAATATAAACTTTGTTGAACTCCCCTTATTTTTTTTTTAGTTTAATTTATTTATTTGAGAGAGAGAGAATGGGGGGGAGGGTCAGAGGGAGAAGCAGACTCCCCACTGAGCAGGGAGCCGGATGCGGGGCTCAATCCCAGGACCCTGGGATCATGACCTGAGCCGAAGGCAGACGCTTAACGACTGAGCCACCCAGGCGCCCCCAGCATATATGAGTCTTGAGATCAGGAGCAAATGTCAGGGCTGAAGATGTAAACTTACTATCATCATACAGGTGAGACCGGCTGAACTCCTAGAAAGTGAGTGAATGCAGAAAGAAGAGACCCTCAGACTAAGCAGAGACTGAAGAAGAAGGTAATGAAACTGATGGATTGGAAGCCACATTGTAATTGAGTAAAAGTTGGGGTGGAAGTGCTACAGAGAGCGTGCTGGAAAAACAGAAGATTGTAAATAAAGTAAAATTCCTTAAATACTTATACTGAAAAAGGTACAATTGTTATTGCACCTTCTAAGCTGTGTGCGTGGTAGAAAAATGATTGAAAGTTGAAAGAGAAACAAAACTGTTGAAAATAAGAGGACTTGGGACACCTGGGTGGCTCAGTGGGCTAAGCGTCGCAGGTCATGGGCTGGGATCGAGTCCCACATCAGGCTCCCTGCTCAGCAGGGAGCCTGCTTCTCTCTCTACCTGCCACTCCCCCTCCTTGTGCACTCACTCTCTCTCTCTCTCTGACAAGTAAAAAAAAAAGAAGAAGACTAAGAGGTCACATTGTGGGGTGTATCATCTCTCTGGACACTGAAAGAAATATGAATGGATAGAAAGACTATTCAAAAAGAGAGAAAGAGAGAAAAAATAAACAAGCCAGATGCTAAAATGAGTGAGGGAGTGATTAGAAGTATGGTTGATTACTACAATATGAAAGCTAGTGGCTTGTAGGATATTAAGTTTTCAAAGAAGCTGAGTCATGTTTGCTATTGTTTTAATATTTTAATTAGAATGGAATAACAATAGCCTGGAAGTGGTATAAGGTACAGGTAGAAATTCTCCCTTGTTCTTGTGTCTTGTGCCACCAGGAGTGAGAGAGAAAAAGAAAAAGCCACCATTTGGTAGGGCTACTTGGGAATCATGATTTCCAGAGCACTCAGAAAAGTTCAGAATATAGAGGTTTTGTTGATAACAAAGAATAAATTCCAAAGATACAATGTATCATGAAGACTAGATACTGAATCTTACAGGGATTGCAATCTGGCAATGAAGGATGATTCGGACACTTTGGGCTCTTCATACTGATTTATACACCAATGTTGACAACATTTTGTTCTATCAGAGAAAGAAGAGATTTCCAATTATAGCCTGATCCTGTAATAATGAGGCAGGTCTTCTGTATGTATGGGCCAGACAGGATGACAAAGATAAGCAGTGTACCCAATAGTAAGAAACGATTTAAGGTTTTTTTCCCCAAATCCAATGTTGGGAGTTATTTAGGCCAGAGATAATTGGTTTGTCCACCAAAAACTCAGTTCTTAGACCCTTCACATATCTGTTTTGGATAATGTTGAGGCCAGGGAAAGAGTGGTTTTACATAATGATGCAGAGCTCTGTGATTTCCCCTTTCATCTTGCTAAGGGGAGTTTTAAATGAGGCATACATCAAGCTTTGGAGACCTTTCTTCAGTGTTACTATGCTTGTAATGAGGAAAAAGGAGGTGTGGGTTTAACAGGAGATGAGAAGGATAATCACAAGGATTCAGGTTGAAATAATTACAATTCAAATCATGAAATACGCAACTGATTGACTGGAGATTAGTTAGTAACAACAACAACAAAAGACACTAGGAGGATGATAATGTTATTAGGTGGAATTAACCTTAAAGGGACAAGTTTATTTTTTCATGAGGCTGAAACTGTTTTTCAAGAGACAAGAAAGAAGAAAACTATACCACTTCTTTTTTTCCAAGTGAAGTGGAAGGTCAGCAACTCCAGTGTAAGATATCTCTCAATGGAGAGCCACCATTGGTTAATATAAGAGGATGCAGACAGCAATCGCTGGAAAGATTAAGTTAAAAAAAAATTGAAGTAGAAATCCCAGAGATTTTAATCTACAGGGTTGGAAGAGAGGAAAATAATTTTGGATTGCTATGTATGGAGAATACTTAGAAAATAAATGAGTAAAGGGACAGATTAAAATAATACATCATAAAATAAAATTATGTCCTTGAACTTACTTGATTATTCAGTGAAATTTTAATATTATTGTTACTAAAATGAATTCTTTTTTTTTTTTTTAAAGATTTATTTATTTATTTATTTGAGAGAGCGAGAATGAGAGCGAGTACATGAGAGGGGGGAGGGTCAGAGGGAGAAGCAGGCTCCTTGCTGAGCAGGGAGCCCGATGCGGGACTCGATCCCGGGACTCCAGGATCATGACCTGAGCCGAAGGCAGTCGCTTAACCAACTGAGCCACCCAGGCGCCCACTAAAATGAATTCTTAATTAGATCATTTAAAATCCTCATATTAGTGCCTTTTTACTGCAATAAGTGACTTTAAAACATTATTAACTGAAACAGTTAATGCAAAGTACTCATCATTTTGGAAGGCTCTGTTTCAGCAAAATCTGGAAATAGATTAGCATATGCGTGTGTGTGTGAGGGTGTGTGTGTAATATACATATTACCTGGGCATGCAGCCTGCTTGAAAGTCTTATCTCTCCCTTTTCTCTCGCTCTTTCCCTCTAAAAAAAAAAAAGCTGAAAATCTTGGAAATCAGAAACAGTCATTAAATTTAAACTTAGACTTGATGTAGTCAAATAATGAATTAGGAGATTGTCCTGAGAAATTAACCTAGATTACAACATGGATAGAAAAAAGAGGTTAATAAAAATATGAAAATATGACTAAGAGACTTGTAGAGATGTTGGAGGATTTAACATAGGTCAAATAGATATTTAAGGAGGGGAAAATAGGTGCACTATCAGAGGAAAGTATTACTAGAAGTAATGGCTGATGCTTTTCCAGAGTTAAAAGTGGACATAAATTATTAGACTACAAATTAATTTCAAGGCACAAGCAGGAAAAATAAAAATTTTATTCTAGAAACCAAACAAAAAAACAAACATATGAGGACTAGGATATAAAACTAAAAGTTGCCACAAAGAAAAGATAGATAATCCAGAAAGGAACAATGATTTGACAGAGAGCCAGCTTCTTAGGAGCACCAACAGATGCTTTCAAAGCACTGGAGAAAATAAACAGCTGAACTAGAATTGCATGCACCAGTGAAATGTAGTTAACACTCAAGAATGACATAGAGATAAGGACATTTGGAATTTTGGGATATGACAGATAGGATGGTCAGAGACCTTAAACAGCAGAGCCAGAGAAGGCCTTTCATATAAGTCAAGATGGCTTGACTGACAATAGAATTCTTATTAGCAACAACATATAATAGAAGACAATGGAGAATTATGATCAAACTAGGGAGTAACATAAAAACTGGGGCTAAGACTAGGAATATGTGTTCCAGGATCAATGATCTCAACCAAATAATCCTAAGTACTATTAAAATGATCAATTTAAAAGAGGGAATAATCTCATGAGAATGTTTGCTGGAGTGCAAATTTCTGTGACAGGAACAATGTTAAGATCTTTTAAGAAACTAAATTAATTATTTTAAAAATCAGACCTAATGAGTCATTGGTAGAAATGGAGAAAACCTAAGATCATCAGATGAAAGGAACGTGTCTGGATTAACACACATGCTGTCCTACTAGTGCTTAAATTCTAAAAGTCTGTTGTTCTGGGGCACCTGAGTGGCTCAGTTGGTTGAGCGTCTGACTCTTGGTTTCAGCTCAGGCATGATCTCAGGGTCGTGGGATTGAGCCTTACCTCCACCTCCGCCTCCATGCTCAGAGGGAAGTCTGCTTGTCTCTCTCCCTCTGCCCCTCCCCCTGCTCTCTCTCTCTCAAAATAAATAATTAAAAAATAAATACATAAAATCTGTTCTAACTGGGGAATCTAGCAATAGGACAGAATTTCAGAAATTTCAATAATAAACCTTAAAAACATTTTAAATGGAAAGAGGAAAATCATTTTCAAAAGTAATTTATACACTCATTAGAGAGGGAAGCAGTGAGAAATGCCTAAATTTTTCTTCAGTATGACCTGGAAGGTAATTTTCTGCACATAGATTTAATGTAGTAAAAAATACGGTTTCTCCATTAATTAATTTATATAATAAATATATGGCATCTAAAACTGTTCTTTTTTCAGGCATTGGGGATACAATATGATACAGAAATATTTTCTCATGGGTTCTATAATCTGAACAATAGTACAGAGGAAGATAGACAATAAACTACATGAGTAAACTATAGCGTAGGTTAGATTACGGCAAATGCTTCAAAACAATATGGAAGCAGGAAAGGGGAATGGACCATATTAAGGACGGGCTTTGGAATCGTCAGAAAAGGCTTACATGGAATCGTCAGAAAAGGCTTCATTCAGAAGGTGACAGTAAATTGCAACCTAAAGAATGAAAGGATGCCATGAAGCTTTCCTCCTTTATTTTCATCATTCTGGCTTTATGTTCCACAAAATTCCACAATTCATTTCACTCTTCTGTCACAGCCACATTTTCAGAGCATGCTAATTTTTTTCACCCTAGAAACTCTACCTAGAATGCTTTTCTTCAAAATTTGGTAAAATTATATTATCAGTTGTATGCAATTTTGTACCTTGCCTTGTAATGTTGTTATAAGATTTAAAAATATATAGCCAATTATTTTAAGTGCTTTTAAATCCTACCTGTGCTTTAAGACCCAGTTAAAAATCATTTGCATCCAAACTCTTTCATGTATTCTTAGAAGGAAATTTTTTGGCTTCTATTATTGCTAATTATTTACCTGCCTGTTTCCTGCGTTAGATTGGAAACTGTACCCCTCAGTCATCCTTCTATCCATAAAGGATAGTCAAACCTATTAATATTAAGAGTCCAAACATTGCTAGGACAGGAGAAGCCAGGGGAGGGGGAAGTTACCAAAATTCCGGGAAGGTGGCTGTATGGAGAGGGCCGTTGGAAGGTGTTGAGTAGTGTTGTTAGATGTATACAGTCATTACAGAGACCTGGCAGAAAGACCACAGGAAAATAAATCCAGGACTTATCCTTGTCATATTTCTCACTGGTGCCTTCGTATATTAAAGTCGAATCCAGAGAAGGAGAACAAGAGTCTTGTTGATTCAGTTCATTGAATCGGTTCCCATGGACACAAAGCAGGGTGGACAATAATGAAGAAGAGATCAAGAGGGGGAAACAAGATATGCAGCACATATGTCCATATTAAACCACAAGAATACTTAATATTCGTGAGCTCAACTAATATCCTTGAAGTATTATTTGGATATGTAGGGACAAATATGTAAAGCCACAAAATTTGACTATGGATCCCCTGTCAACATTATAAATCATAGTGAGAGGTAGGATTTATCATTATCATGTGTAGTTCACATATTTCATATCTATAATTGAAAACCTTTTTCTGCAACAATCATACTATTAAGTCTAGTGATATTCTATTGCTCCAAGTTTACTTTTAAAAGCTAACAATTGAGAATAATCCAACTGTACACATTCAGATTCATCCATAAAATTGTCATTACAGTGTCTTTAATAATCTTCTTAGACAAGAGACTTATGAGTATGGCTTTTGTCTAATGATGTGAACTCCAATAAAGTTCATAGAGAACTCACACAATTTTAAGAGAATTTTATTGGTAGAAACAACACCAACTTTGATTAAAAAGGGTAGAGGAAGTACCAAATAAAAAAAAAAGGCTTTTGGGTCTCTGAATTACTGAGCAGAAAACAGGCCAAAAAAACCCAACTGAGCAGCAAATACAGGCAATTTCTTCTGGAAAAGAAGGGGTAATGCAGAGAGTGAAACAAGGGTCCTGGAAATCATCCTCAACCAGCAAGATTGAGTCCTAATGAAGGAAATAAAAACTAGTGCCAAACTTGATGATAGATTTGCAGTGGGCCTCCTGCTTCCCTCTTTTTTAAGTCCACTCCACCATTGCATATAGGGTAGGGAGTGGGAGGCAGAGAACTTGTCTCTTTAGTTCACAGCTCTTCAAATCAATACCGAACGTGAGCAACTGCACCAAAAGAGCTGCTTTCACTACTGGACTTTATTTAGATAAAGGGATCCTGGATCTGGAGTTTGTGCCTGATGCCATAATGTGATGAGATTTTGGCAGCGGGTGGAGGAGGGGATTTGGGCAGGTGGGGAAGTATATTTTTCATATTATAGGAAAGTGACATAGGACTGTGGCAGATCGTATTTTCCGAAGAAGACACTAGAACATTTCTGCTCCATGTATTCTTCCAGACCCTGTCACTCCTCCATCAACATGGGAATTTAATTTCCCCTTCACTTGAAATTGAGCAGCCTTTGTCAATGCATTGGCCAACTGATTACATCAGTAGTGATGCTGTCTGACTTCTGATTCCAGGTCATAAACGCTGATATGGCTTCTGCCTGAATCTCTCACTGGGGATGATTGGAATCAAGTTTCTGTGTTTTGGGGAAGCCCATGCCATGTGAAGGTTTTCTTTTCAGCTATAGAGCCTGATGGCAGCCAGCATCAACCGCCAGGTATATAAGTAAACAAACCTTCAGATGATTCTGGACTCCAGACTTTGAATGGCACCAGATGACACTGAATGGAGCAGAAGACAAGCTCTGTCTGCTGAGCACTGCCCAAATTGTAGACTGGTAGACAAAATAAATGCTGTTGCTTTCAGCTGTTAAGTTTTGAAATGTTTATTAGGTAGTAATAGATAACCAGAATAATTGGCACATTATAAGCACTCAATAAATGTTAAGTTATTTTTTGAAAAGATTTTATTCATTTACTTGAGAGAGAGAAAGAGAGAGCACAAGCAGATAAGAGGGAGAAGCAGCGTCCCCACCCAGCAGGGAGCCTGAAGGGGGCTTGATCCCAGGACCCCGGGATCATGATCTGAGCCAAAGGCAGACGCTTAACTGACTGAGCCACGAAGGTGCCCCAGCAATTATTTTTTAAAGGTAGAATCAGTGTCCATTTTTTTCCTTTAAAGATTTATTTTAGAGAGAGAGAGAGAGAGTTGGGGGAAGGGCATAGGGAGAGGGAGAGAGAGACTCTGAGGCAGACTCCCCACTGAGTGCAGAGCCCAATGTGGGGCTCAATCCCATGACCTCAAGATCATGACCTGAGCCAAAATCAAGAGCCGGATGCTTAACTGACTAAGCCCCCCAGGTGCCCCAGTGTTCTTTTTCAATACTCTGTGACTCCAAAACATGTATTTTTAATTCCTATACTATAACAATATCATTTCTCTTACTCGGTATCATCAGCAAACTAAATTTATTAAGTTCCAATGTGCTCGGGTACTATACAAAGATAACCAACTCTTTGTCTAGATGCTACTATTTCCTGGGGCAGGAGGCAGTCTATATATACAGTAGCAGGTGAAACACAACAAAACCGTATACAAATTGCCATATTCTTCAGTGATCAATTTCAACAAGAAGAAGAAAGGGAAAGAGAGAGAAGATACCCAACTGTTAGTATCTCCATAGCAAATAGACTTTGAGCTTCATAAGGGCAGGGACTCTTCATTGCTCAATTCAGTGTCCCCCAAGTCAAACACAATGCCTCACACACAGTAGGCGCTCAATAAATAAGCAATGAATCCATGGATTTCAGGGCAAAACAAGTGAACAACAGGCTTAACCCATGAGTGCAGAAAGTTTTTGCTAAAGAGGAATTTGGAATCCATCTCATGGGAACCTTTTGTTTTATAAAGAACACTGAAGTGCATAGAATAACATGAACTACCTGTGTGTGGGTCCATGTTCAGTTTGGTCAGTTCAGGCTGATGCTTAGAGAAAAAGGTCTCAACTGTCTGCCCACCTGTTAGTATTATCTTTGAGGTTCTTTCCAGCTTCAGCAGTGTGATTCTCAGTCCGATTACCTGTACTACATTTTCTTCCTGGCTTCTTCCAATTAGTTTAAGAGAAAATAGTTGCTATTTGCTTTCTCAACAAAATCATTGATAAGTTTTGAAGTTTTGAATGTATTGCACTAGTGCTGCAATTACTTGGGGTAAATTTTAGCAATCAGTTTAAGACCCCTTCTGTGATATGCCATTTGCTGTTTTTCCCAGCTTTTATAATTCTCTCAATTCTAGTCTCCCTTCCACATTTTACAATTGTTTGCACATTCTATAGATCTGTGATGCCTAAATGCTCCTGGGAACCCACATTTCTGATTACTTTTCTACTGCATGAAAAAGCTCCTGTACTTTCTGGTGAAACGTTGAATTGATTTTTTATTCTGTTTGGTATGAATAAAACACAGTCAATCCCTTCTGGTCATTAGTGATATTTGTCCACTCTCTGCTAGACTCTCTCTCTGTGGTTTCTCTTATCCTCAGATACAAATTCCTTTCTACCTAATTCAGAGAATTGTCAGGGATTAGTTGAGGATTACACTGTTTAAAATGTTTTCTTTCTATGGCTGTAGTTGAGTTACATTTAAACCATTTGCAAAATTTAAATAGCTTTTTTCTTAAGCAAGACATTGTTTTAGCCTTTAAAGATTTTTTTTTCACCAATTAATGCTTCATATGAATATCCTATTTCTTTACAACCTATAGTAATGAAATAAAAGACAGTTGTTCCCAAGCATTTGCTCAGGAATCTAAACATCTTTTCGTTTTTGCTCTTCACTTCACTTTTTCCTCTCCCCAATCAATATCTTGTTTTTCCTTCTCATTCTGAGTAGTGGTAGACCTCCACATGTTCCCTGGTGAAGCCTGATGAGTAGACGAATTTACTTGCTCACTTTCAGGCAAAATCATATCAGCATCTGATTACTCTTCCCATTGCCTTATATTTTGAGACTTCATCCTTTTGTTTGTTCTCTCTCTCGCTCTCTCTCTCTCTCTCTCTCTTTTTTTTTTTTATGTTAATACCTTTCCTTCTCTGACTCAGGATGCAGTTCAAAACACTGACAGAGCCAGAAGTTGGGGAGTTGAAATGACCTAGATAAAATATCTACTTTTTAAAAGTAACAACTATGTAAGAGACTGTTTGATATACATTATTTTCTAAAGAAAAGTATTCCTTGGGGTGCCTAGGTGGCTCAGGCATTAAGCATCTGCCTTTGGCTCAGGTCTTGATCCCAGGGTCCTGGGATTGAGCCCCGCATCAGGCTCCCTGCTCTGCGGGAAGCCTGCTTCTCCCTCTCCTACTCCCCCTGCTTGTGTTCCCTCTCTCTCTGTCAAATAAATAAATAAAATCTTTAAAAAAAAAAAAAAAGAAAAGTACTCCTTGGAGGTGATTTGTTTACTTTGTTTTCTATGGGTGAGCCATTGTTTTTTGGTTTATTTTCAATTGTGGAGATACTTCCTATATACATAGAGGGACTGAAACCTACAATGTTTAGTTTTGTAAACATTAGATTGAAGCACCTGAATTCAATTTACTGGTGTTTCACAAATTCTGTTTCCTTTCAGGGACTATTAATAAATGTTAGTTATCTTAAAAATAAGATTTCTTGTTTATATATGTTTCAGAAATGTTGGATTAAAATAAACAGTTTTTTGGATTCTTTTTTACTCTAAATTTCTGAGAATCCTTAGGATGCCAATGTTTATAGCAGTTCTCTATACCCTATTTGAGGGTAATGTTTACAAAAATTATTTGACCTCATAAAACGTTGTTCATAGACCATATTGTGAGATTAGTGTTTTGTGGAATTCATATCGATAAAGGAACGTACCAAGAATTATTTATATGTCAAATGAAATTTACGTTAGTAATTCTAAAAAGCATTTGTTTACGTTTGGCCAGAATGAAAAGATGTATAAAGGAAAGCCTTGAGGTGAAATTTTATACCAACAGATAACTCTATATTTTTCTGCAGGCCTTTTGCTCACGCATTTAACAATATAATTGCTCCATGTTCAAAAGAATAAGTTACTTCAAGTTATATTCTCAATATTTCCAGTCACATTTACCAAACACTTCTCATTGCTCCAGCATTAAATACTTTTAATGTTCTTATCCCTCTGTCTCCGCTAGATTAGCGGTTGGCCACCTACGAGGTGCTTAGACACATACCAGTTACCTTCAGTGCACTTTGGCCTTCTGGTTGGTGGGAATGTCTCAGGTCCTCTCTCCACCTTCACTTTAATTCTAGCCCAGCGTGGCAAGAAACGCTCAAAGTAGACCACATAACCCAGGTACTGTGTGGTTCCCCGTGTCTCCACAGATGATGTCATTAACCTACTGAGGATGTCTAAGACCCCACTTCCGCTCCTTTTACATCTATGTGTCAATGTTTCAGCCACACTCCCCTATTCCCTCCATCTTCCCTCCAACTCCACTTGTTAAAAATATCTTTTCATTCAAGTTTCCCTTCAAATGAGGCTTCTAAGTGTTCACTAATGCTCCAAACTAAAACCTATCAATTCCATCTCATTTTTCCCAGTCTTTTGGCTTCTTTTCAATCTCCTTAACTACATCATTTCTTGCTAGACAAGAAGAAAGATACCTTTTTTTTTTAATTTGACTGGAACTGATTTTATTCCAGAAAGTTTTTATTCCTTGTTTTCCATTGGAAGATACGGTTTTCTTCTGAAGCATTAGCTTCTTTGCTTTTAAGGTCCTTTTTTTGGTTTTGTTTTGTTTCTTTCATAAGAAATTTCAAGCTTTTATTACTCAACATGACAACTGAAGAAAAAGGAATAATTCTTATAAATAGTTTTCATTAGCAAATGATTGCAAAGTGCTTTTCAAGTATAAAGTGCTATAATACATGTTGTGAAATAATACTCAATATAATTGAAGTGGGGTACAATTACCTAGTGCAATGAAAAATAAAATGGTATTAGGATTTAAGGCACCACTTCCTTCAATCTCCAAAAACACTTTTCCTCTAAATATCACATGCATATTTAATCATTCTTTTACAGATACTAAATAACTCATTCCTACTGTTATTCATTTCATATATACGTGGTTGCTCCTTCAGTTAGGCTTTCTCCAGTAAGGGTTCTCATTTCAGAAATACATCCATCTTATAACAAAATCCATTCTTTAATACTTAAAAGACTCATTTTTCCCTAGAAAATAATCATGTCACTCAAATCACTATAATTTTATGATTAGAATTAAAAATATATTATTTTAATTTTGCAACCATTTTTATTTTATGTAAAATATATCATTCCTGTTTACCTATTAAATCTAAGGCTATTTTGGGCGCCTGGGTGGCTCAGTTGGTTAAGCGACTGCCTTCGGCTCAGGTCATGATCCTGAAGTCCCGGGATCGAGTCCCGCATCGGGCTCCCTGCTCGGCAGGGAGTCTGCTTCTCCATCTCCCACTCCCCCCTCTTGTGCTCTTTCTCTCTCTCACTCTCTCTCTCAAATAAATAAATAAAATCTTTAAAAAAAATAAATCTAAGGCTATTTTAAGCAAAGCAAATAATCCTCAAGGATGGAATTTATGTATATCTGGAAGAAAAAAAAACTGCTTTATAACATTTTTTAAGGACCTTAGTGTAGAGGAGTGTTCAAGTGGGAAATCATATGTGTAATCATTGTTTTAAAATGGTAAAGGACATTTTTTAGAATGAAAGTTTACTGAGTGAGTGATACGACATTTGAATTCCGCAATGAACATTATTTGTATTTTCACACAAAACTATTTTATTTATTTTAAAACTTTTGAGTCATAAGATATCATGTGAAATTTATAGAAAACACTTGAAAAGTGACTAGCACCTGAATGATGTTAGTAAATAAGGTTGATTATCAAATCAGATATATTCCAAACTTGATCTATAAAATCTGTTAAATACGAGAGATTCTAGGGTTCATCATCTGAGTCAATATTGCATCGGAAGGAGAATCTTTTCTATGCTGCCATTGATAATCACTACTTGAACATTTCCAAAGTTGAAATCTCTGTTTTGTTGTTTGCTTGTTTGACGTGTTTGTTTTCCTGGTTTGTGAATCTTGCACGTTTTAGTGTACATTTAGCCTAATCATATCTTCATATAATGCCTATTACTGAAAGTATATAGAATAAGTCAAACCTGTTTCTTCACATAAAGCTCTTTCAAAATAAAGAGCTGCTAAATTAGCAAATAAAAATAAAAGATACACATTTAAATGTGAATTTCAGATAACAACAAACAAATTTTACCATAAATATGCCCCATGAATTTTTCGCATGCAGTATTGGGCAGCTTATAATAACTACAAAATTATTCACTGTTTTTCTAAAATTCAAATTTGACTTGGAATTCTGTATTTTCTCTGGCAAACCTATTCAAAGACAGTCTCCTATTCTAACATCTTTCTAGTCTCTTTAGGCTTAGGCTAAATATTCAAATTTAAATTATTGGGAAATAGCAGCTTTCTGTGCTTTCAAGACTCATAATCACTCTGGAAAGGTTGCATTTTTGACCACATGAAATTACTACCATCATCAGACATAGTCCAAACTGAAAAGATTGTTGGGGTTGTGACTTTCTTCAATCCTTGATCAATGTAGTTTAAGATTCAACACATCTTTTTATTTGTTTTTTTTCCTTGAATTCTGCAAAAGTGTCATATTGCTGATATACATTATTCCTATGTCAGCTGGAGCACTAGGCATTACCTCTACCCCCACGCTATCATCCCATCATGCTATAAATATGTCATGGATTTTGAACCCAAATGCATCACTCTTTACTTAGTCTTCATTTTTAACTCAAACCAAATAACTTTAGCTGGGATATTTTCCATTTCTAAACGTGTTCTCTGCTTTCCAAATGTTTCATAATCACTGCCTTTATGCAGAGCACTACCTTATTGCTTTTAAAATACAGTTAATTTTTAAAAAAAAAATGTTCATCTTTTCAAATAATTCTCAGGAACACATTCATCTTGTAATATTCAAGTTTTATCCACATGGAATAGTAAATCATGGTAAAAAATATTCTTTTATTATTATTATGTTCCCTTTACATCTTTATAGTTTTCATTTTAATGAAGAGATTTGTAGAACCTAAGTTTATATTTCCTGAAAATTATTCTACATAAGAATAGTTCCATATTTCAATGCACAATTATTGACAAACCAATGTTTTAATTGTGCTCAGATTCCTCATGATACACAAGTCAGCTACTTTTGGCAATTTATAGGAAAATGAATACTCTAGGCCACAGGCTACCAATATATGAAGATATTTTAATAGATAAATGACCTATGGTTAACATTTAGATAACTCTTTACTGAAAATATTGACAGGAGGGTGAAGAAATAGCCATTAGGTTTGATTTTCTTTTTTTGGACAACTTGTTTTCTAACATATATATGGTTAGTTCATATTTTTGTGGCTTGGAAATTATCAAGTCTAGAATTTTGTAAAAGCTACTGAAATGAACCAATGCAGACTTCCCTACACTATGTTAATTTTTGATGGTAGGTTAAAATCATATTTTGGTATTATTAAAACTGGAGTCTTAAAATATACTTACCTGACAGATGGAAATCTAATCAAATTTCAACTACATGTAAGTTTTCTAGTAACAACCCTGCAGGATTGAAACACAGAAGTGAGCCATTTTGAATATCTCCGTGAATAATTTGTTAGGCAGCAATTTCAAAGCTTTCACAGCTCTAATATAAATTTAAAATGAATTTTGGTAAACATATTGAGGTTATGTGAAAGTTAATGCATTTTTAAACAGATAATCCTACCTTTCTGAATAGAACATTAATTGCTTGGAAGCAGGATAAGAAATCAGTTTTAGATTTTACTTGCCAATGGTTCAAATAATATCACAAATAACCATATCTTGAGAGACGGAAAAATGGACCAAAAGTTATGATTTTCATTGAACTTATACATTACCTAAAAATCCAAAATTTAATGCTCACTTATTGGGATATATACAAGAATCAGTTTTGAAGATGGTTCTATTACAGTTCAATTTATAACCCAGATCCTTAATGTAGACAACAAAACATTAAATAGCATATCCCATCAGTTATATTCCAGTATTGACTTTTGCTGAATCATCTTTGAATAGGTCAAGAATTTATGATTCTCAGTTGTCAAAAAAAAAATTGCAACAGATGGAGTTAAACAGGAAAGGAAGACTTTATTATGGACTATTGCAATAGGGGAGAGAGAGACAGACTTCAAATCCCCTGAAACAAAAGGTATTGGGGGGGAGGGGAGAGGGAAAGTGAGTAGGGGAGATTGATAAATATGATTAGACCATCTGTGTTCGCTAATTGCAGCTTATTAAGTTAGATGCCTATCCTTCCACAGAGTCTGGGAGGGAGGGACACTTTCTCCTTCAATGGTTACATTTCAAAGGGATTGGCTCCCAGATCCTTGAGGAAAACACGGGTGGGTCGTAAAACTGGCAAAAAGCTAGGAGAAGATTTACATCTAAAGGGAGCAAGAGAAAGAATTTGTAATTAAATTTTCAAAAGTAAATGCTCTAAGTAAAGGGAGGTCAGAGGCCTAAGTCAGGAGGAAGGCTGTGTAAAGTTTAATCAAGATGAGGGAAAGGTTAAGACCATCTTCATCCTGTTAAAAAAAAAAAAGATGGAATTTATAACGGTCCACTTCTAAAAACCCTCAGTTTGCTTACTATACTTCTGCCTATTTATGAACCATGAAAAATGTATTAAATATAAGATGAATGAAAGGAGACCATTTAACAAAAGATCTTCAATTTTTGCTAACTGAGCACTAACATTTTGGTTATTCTTTCATAGCCAGTAGAAGATTTATTCCATCAATAGCTTCAAAAGAGAATATGTGATTTTATATAGCTTGTGATATATTTAATAGTGTTCCTTATAAGATTACTATGAAATCCTTGATATATATAGGTTTGTCATACTGTCCTATGCTCTGAGATTGCTACAGCCAATTTTAGCTACCCAGATACTAGATTTCCAATTTCTAGTAATTTTCATTTTAGATATACCTAAAAGGCAATATAAAGATAAACTGCAAGAAAGGAGTTTTAGCCTATTTTTAAATTTGATGAAGATCACATTGTAATCTTGGACTTTACTATGGATTATTTTTCATATCACATTTCATATTGATAAAGGTCCAACAATGCATGTAATGAATAATAATTATATCCAAAACTTAATGTTAGTGCTTGAAACTAACATCATCTCTGTGACAGGCGTATCCACATTTTACATGTGAGGAAACTGAGGCTGAGAGTATTTAATTAACTTGCCCAAGGTCACAGACTGTGCCATGCCGCAATGACAATGAAGGAGATTTGATGTTAAGTTGCCTATTAACTGTCCAACTTTATCATCTACAGAGACTGAGGGCCACCAATAAAAAGGTTTCACTGGCCTCTATGAAGAATTTTTCTGCAGTTATTTCTAACTATTCTGACAGTGACCTTTCCATATTTGGAGTTCCTTTGGAAATGTACCTACTTTCTACATTATACAATTGGTTGTTCTTGTTAGGTTAAAGATTTAGCTCTTACTTTCTGTCCCATACACTTTTGATATTATTCGGGTTTTATTCCTGTGGCTATTGCATTTCCTATTTTATTTGTTTCTATTTCTCATTTTACAACCTATCTACTAGAAACTTATCTCTAGACAGAATTTAATCAAGCACCTGTATGTCAGGACTTCCTCAAGTTTCACTAGCTGTGTTGAACCATTTTCTACTACCTCCATCTTTCATAAATCAGAACTTGAGTAGCATCTCTTGTTAGAGCCGCACCTCAAGTGTGGCACCTGACAGTTCTCACTTGAGCCCCAGGGAAGCCCTATCACTGTTATGAGACCACGTGGGCCAACATGGAGTTTCCTCATGGGCCCACCCATAGTGGTGAGAACAAAATACGTGGTGGATAAGAGAAATAATGATTGACATTGTGTTATAGGACTATCTGCAAGACTCTTCCTCCTCCCTTTTCTTTTTCTTTTTTGTTGTTGTTACTTGGAGAACTCACACTTAACAATTATGCCTCAATGTATTATTATTTTTTTCATCCCGGAGTGTTCTCTTGTCACCTGTCCTCTTTCCTCACCCACCCCACTTCCCAAATATCCCAGTTGCTGCTGATAGAGACTCTTACAGAGCTGGTACTCATCTTCTTCTGGCACTTTCACATTCCACTAATATCACTTATTTCCCCACCAGTAGAGCCTTCAGTATACTACTGGGGCTAGGCACAGCACCCATTACTATAAGTAATCAACAAGTGTGCACTGAATGAATGAATACAACAAGTATTTTAAATAATCAGGAAAAGGGAGAAATAGATAACTACTGGAAGCAATAGTGGGATTTAGTAAAACACTAGAAATGTTATACATAGGATAAGGTTCAGTTTAGTCATTCATTTCCTATTCATTCAACAAATAAATACTAGGCATTAACTATGGGCCAGGTACTGTATGAGTCACTATGGATACAGTGGTGACTAAAACAGTGCCTTTAGCTTCAAGCCACTTTATGCCCACCTGGGGACATAGGCAAATAAACACACAATCTCAATAAAGTGTGATATGTGGTTGTCTATGGCGTTTCATGAAAACATTAAGGATAGGGGTATCCTTAAAGCCTAAAGAGAAGATTCCTGAATAAGCACCCTGATAGCTTAGGACTGACCAGTGAGTGCAATAAAAACTGCTACAAGTCATGAAATACAAGTGTTCCAAAGAGGGGGAAAAAAAAATTAGTATATGCAAAGACCTAAAAATAGAATGGAATGATACATTCTCGGAAATTGGAAGTAATTCAGTACCGGTAAGTATGACAAGACATGGGATTAGAGCTACAACAGAAGTCAGATCATTAAGAAGCATGTGGCAGCAAAAATGTTAAGGAATGTTTGCGGTATTTTTTTTTCCTTTAGTATAATAGGCAACCATAAATGTTTTAAGCAAAGGAGCTCCAAGATTAGGTTTTTATTTCATTTTTCCTTTTACTGCAGTGTGGTAAATATATTGGAGAGAGCCTAATCGGGAAGCAGACCAAAAAAATATTGCAGTAACATATATTAAATGATGGTCTTCTGAAATGGGAGAATAGTGGTGCAAATGAGATACTGCATTGTTTTGAGATTTTGCTTATGTGGTATATGACATTTGGGTGAGGGAGGAGTCAAAGATGATTCCCATATTTCTGCCTTGGAAATTGCATAGAGAGTTGTTTCACCTTGAGAAGATAGGAGAATAGTCAGGTGGGGGGAAGTAATTGTGAAAAATGATGTGTTCAGTTTCATAAATTGTGAGTTTGAGACATTTGTGAAACGTCCCGTAGTTCTGTAGGTGACATCGGATTCAAGGAGCATTCTGACATGGAAATATATATCAGTAAGACAGAAGCATATAGATAATATGGGAAGTTATCACAGTGTTAGAGTAGAACCTAAGGAACATCAACATTTAACTGGCAAGTGAAGTAAGAGACAGAGAGAGAGGCAATATGAGTCACTGTAGACCAGTGGTTCTTAACTGGGGGCAATACTGCCCCCCAAGAGCCATTTATCAATGTCTGGAGTCATTTTTATTGTCACAACTGAGGAGAGGGATGGGAGTGAAGCCTGCTATTAGAATCTAGTTGGTAGAATCCAGGAATGGGCTAAGATTGTTCCTAAACATCCACAGTGCACAGCACAACACCCCACAACAGTCTTATCTAGTTCAAAATGTCAATAGTGCAAAAGTTGAGAAATCTTGTTACGGAAAAAGAAAAAAAAGAAAAAGAAAAAGACTATGTAGTGTCTGGAAGGAAAGGAAAGGCACTATTTGAAGGAAGAAACAGAGAGATATAAACAGAATTTCTCCTAGAAGGATCCATTGGGAAAAATAGTTTTAATGGATGAGAGTATCAGATAGCAGGAGACTGAGGTGTAAGCAGGAGGAGTATGACCTCAAAGCAAGGCTTTTCAAAAACAAAATATCTGGTAGTTCTCAAAGCTTGAATATTAATGGAAATAAGCCATGAGATAGGGGAAAAAAAAAATACAAACAGAATGGATAGTCAACAGTACAAAGAAAAGGAGTCCAGAGGTAAAGAGAGATGAATAGAAAATGAATCATGAATTGAAGCAATGGGAAAGAGGTGGGACCACACCTAAAAGACTAGAGAAATACAATTTCCATTGAGAAGAGGAGGGAAAAATGGTTATGAATTCAGCTACTGTATAAAATGGTGACAGAATCTGAAGATGAAGCCATCTATTGAAAATGGGGAAGGGTGGTGAAATATAGGGAAATGGGTTTACAGTCTTCCTCCTGGGCAGTGGGGAAGGAATCTAACCAGGGAAACACAAAAGTGTTATGCCTGAAATCTATGGTGACGATGTTGCCAAAGGAAAAGTGAAATTCTGCAGGTGGCGGCTCTTTCACATCTTTAACTTAAACCATGTACCGGAATCATCTGTGCTTTATATCTTTTTTCTCTATACATTTTTCTACCCCTCTCATACTCCACTTGTCTCACACTTTTTTTTTTTTTTTGAAAGCTAATCTTTTTGGGGCACCTGGCTGGCTCAGTCAGTAGAGTGTGCAACTCTTAATCTCGGGGTTGTAAGTTCAAGCCCCACGTTGGGTGTAAAGATTACTTAAAAATGAAATCTTAAAAAAAAAAATCTTAAAAAAAAAAGAAAGAAAGCTAATCTTTTTGCCTGGTGAATATCGGTATTGGAAGGGAAGGACTGGAACAGTATTATAAACTATTTCCATGAATATGTGATTAATAAATCATAGTTTAGTGCTGAATCTCTGAAAGCAGTTGAATGTTAGCCATCCCCATAGATTTTCATTAATATTTCTGCTGAATTTCAATATAAAGCAATCATCCTATTTCATATGCACAATCCGCATTTTGAACGAGCCTAAAGATTTGAAGCTTCTGAGCAGAGTTTAACACACGTTCTCCTTATCTGAAAATACTGTTAGAAATGTTATTTGGATTATAAGCAGAGCTTTCATTTGTGAAGCCCATGGCAGTCCGTGTCATAAATATGCACATATCTTCGCCTCAGCAAGGCTCTTCTAAGTACATTTCATGGTACTTTTCATATGCACTGGATTTGATTTGTTTTAGGGCATAATATAAATTCTCTGCTGTGATACATGATAAAGGAAACACTTTTTAAGAAATCTGTGTTGGTTATGGGGCTATGTGCATCACCGAGCCTCATGATTTATTAACTGCCTAAATAATCCCTTATCATTATTGTTTGTTTTTATACATAACCACTCATCAGGTACTCAGCACTGTATCTACCTTTCTTTGCAGTGTCTCTTAGTCGGTGCATTTGCCCTCAGTTACGTTTGTGAATTCTTCTGGAAGATAATGATAGCATTTCACATTCCATACCACTAACCACACTATATGCCACAGAATACAAATGTGTATAAGGTGGTGGTTTCATTATCTTAGGGTCAGTAGAATTTCAAGAGCTTTAAAATTACCTCTATCAATGATGCAAGTGTCAGCTTAGTTTTAATAAATCTTTAGGAACAGCCACAAGTTACTTCTAGGACATCTTCTTATTTCCAGAAATACATCATTCAGCTGCCAAATCTACTATCAATGTCTCACTAAAGAGTTTCCACTATTAAATGCAATGCTATACTTCTGGTTTATGCAGTTACTTTTTGATGACTTAAAATATGATTAACCCAAAGTTTCCCCAGAATCAGTTCACATTTATGCTACTCATACAAAATCAGACAAAGGGGATATAGTACAAGCAAAACAGAATAAAGAATATACAAATGCATTTATCATCAGTTAACACATGTATGAGCTGGTTGAATTGCAATGCCTTTTGTTAGAAATGCATTACTTAATGTGGGCACAATGAAACCCAGGCATTTGGCAAGGTGACTTTTTTAGAATAAATTAGAGTTGACAAGTAGTGAATTCAGCCAACCAATAAGTATAGTGTAAAATTTCTTATAATATGCAGCCAAATTCAGATGTTTCCCTTTTAATTTCCCATAAATTTGACCATATGTTCCACTTGCAGAAAAACTAAATTATGGGGGTTTGCTTTCGCTTGTCTTTTTTGTAAACTACTGCCATTATTTAAAGTTGGTGATTTTTTTTAGAATGAACTATGCCCCATTCTCAAAAGATAATGTGGTATTTAAAAGACAAAATAGCTTCTTTGTATATTAGAAAATAAACAGCTTTTGAAAAAGTCATAAGCACCCCAGGATACCCATCTCATCCCATAAATATCTATCACGTGACCTCTTTCAATTGCAAAGCAGTTTATATTAAGTTTGTCCTGATATTCCTAGTCCAAAAAAAGAGACTCAGTATGAGAGTTGGCAAAATATATTTAACGGAAAGGTGAAGTGAATGAAATTTGCTTAAACTTGAAGGGAATTTTTCTAACAGCAAAAATGTATATATTATAATACTAATTTCATACTAAATATTAAAATATTTAAGGTTATTAATTTAAATTCTGATTTTTCTTATAACCTTGGATTTAATAAATTATATTGAGACAAAGGAAAATCAGCGAGGTTAGAAACAAAAATATTAAAAGGTAAATAAGTATATTTATTGTCTATAATGCTGACATTAGCACTATGGTCCTTGTATTTATACTGACAATGAGGTTCATAATACTGAACCTCAGGGTGGAACCATCATATCTACCCAACCCCCAGTAGTACTGGACAATCACAGGTCTTCCTGTTCCATTATACTAACTAAGCAAGAAAATGAAAAGGTGGTTTTAATACTTTAGCAGCTTGCCTAAGAAAGCAAACGAAAACCTAAACCTATAAATGCCTCAGGGTTAAGAAATCCAAACCTCGGGACAACCAGTCAAAAACAGGTTTTTCCAAATCAGGCAAATGCTCAAGCTATAGCCAATCAAATAATTTCATTGCTTTTTGTCCTGCCTTTTCTCTATGAAAGTCTTTCCCCTCCTGGTTCCTGTTGGTGGAGTACTCCTAACCACTTCAATTTGGACACTGCCCAATTCCAATTGATTTTTGCTTGAATAAACTCTTAAAATGTGTAAGATGCCTCAGCTTATCTTTTAACAGTTCACACCTCTATATAACTTCAGTGTGGAGCAAAAGACCAGAAAACAGAAACCCTAAGGGAAGCAGAATCACAAAGTCAAAGAAGAGAAGGCAGGGCTGAAGTGCAAACTTCCAGACCACAGATTAAAAAGCCCCAAATGCACAGAGGGATTGAGAGAACCCAGTAGTGTAACACTAATGAATATCTTTTCAAAGAGAATGAAACATCAGGAGTGAGGAAAAAGTGACACCCTTCCCCCACTGAGTGGTTCCTAATTGGCAAGTTTGAGCCATTTTTCTTATTTTGACTTCTGATTTGTTTGCTGTATTTCTGTCATCATTTTGTGTCTTTTATTTGCTATGCTTTTTTTTTTTCTCTGAGATTATTTGTTGCATTGGTTTTGTTTTGTTTTGTTTTCCATTTCTCTCACTGTCTCCTACTGGATAGATATAATAAACTTTGTGTCTGATTTTTTTTACTAGCACCTCTTAATATGTTAACACAGATATTTAAATTTATATATTCTACATAGCCTAATTTGGAGATTATCTCTAGCCTCTTCTTAAATTAGGCAAGGACTTTATCACACTTCCCACTAAATGCCCCAAAAATGTCTTTGTTATTGTTTTAGCTTATTTTCATTTTACTTTTTAAACAAACCTCCAAAGAATGTTGATATCGTTTCCATTGTTTATTTTACTGAATGCACCCCTGGATTACTGTTAATATGACCCAGCTGTTTATAGTAAAACCTTAGTTAGATTTACTATTGTCCTTTTCTAATTTCTTTCTTTTTTTCTCTTTGTTCTTCTTTCCATTCCTTTCTGAAATTTATGTCTCTCAAGCTGAGGGGCATACTATAATATTTTCTCTCTGAGGTTTTGGGGGCTGTAAAATTTGTAAATTGCTTTTATTTTGAATATAATCTTTATTTCATATTTATAAATTGGCTGCAAATGTTTAAAAAAAGATTTTCCTTCTTAGCAGGTTCATCTGCTGTCACCTGTCTGTCACCTATGGTTGCTGAGGATATTTCTCCTGATAATTCATCCTGTGTAGATATTCAGACCTTCTGTTACCTTTCAAGATTTTCCCCTTATCCTTAATGTCTTCATTTTCATTGTGATTTGACCACATATGGATTTACAAATATCATCATTCCTAGCACTAGGTGAAACTTTTTAATCTGGCAACTCATGTTTTTTTTTTATTTCTGAAAATTCATCAGCCATTATAACTCTTTTAATATCGTCTATCATCCGATCTCTCCTTCTGGAACAAATACTAGTGGAATACTGGAGCTTTGCCCTCCGTCTTCCCTATCTCTTAAATTTCCAGTCATACAGTGATTTTAAAAAATATCTGACTATGATACATTCTTTTATTTTCCTTTCTCCCCTCTTCCAATTTATATTTCCCTCTCTGGCAGTGACTAGTCAATATTTAAGTAATCATTTGAATCTTTTTCCCAGTGATTAAAATTTTAATCTTCATGATTTCTATCTTGTTCTCTTTCAGATCTTTTTATTTTATATATCCATGACCTTGTTTATAGAGATTCATTCATTTTTTCTTTTTTTTAAAAAAGATTTTACTTATTTATTTGGGATAGATAAAGTGGGAGAGAGAGAGCACAAACACGAGTGGGGGGGGAGTGGGTGGTGGCAGCAGAGGGAGAGGGAGAAGCAGGCTCTCCACTGAGCAGGGAGCCCAATGTGGGGCCCCATCCCAGGACCCCAAGATCATGCCCTGAGCCGAAGGCAGACGCCCAACCGACTGAGCCACCCAAGTGCCCCTCTTTCTTTGTTGGAATATTGAGACATATCTATTTTATAGGGCCTATCAAATTTTTCTATGAATTTCAATTCCCTGGATATGTATTCTCCAGGTTCTTGTTGCATAGTGTAGCTTCCATCACATTCGACTTCCTCATGTATTTTATAATTCTTGTGAATGTTATCATTTCATAGGAGACTTCTCCTGCCATTTTGCAAGGCATCTGAGAATCACTACTTATGCCCTGGATTGTGACTCATACTAGAGTATGATATTACTGTTGCTGAAGTCTAAAATTCTCCAGCTCTAAAACAGGAATATTAATGCAACACATGGGTTTTCAGCATGGTGCAGAGATTGGATATTTGGTCCTAACAATGCATGTAACTGGCCTTCTATTTTTTTATATTTTAATTCTGCTTGTTGCCTGGTGATTTATTTCCAGCTTAAGCATGAACAATAAATCAAATTTAATCTAAATAAAGACTTCAACTGCAATATATATTACCCCAAAAGAATAAAGATAAAATAGCCACTTGTGAGTAAAAAGAATAATGTAAGGGGACTTTTCTTAAAAGCTTAAAAACCATGTAATTGCGGCAATATGGGATAAGATCAGTAATGACAAATATATCAGTAGACCACAATTTAGAATCTAAAAACGCTCTTAATGCATGTAAGAATCTGATATGTGGTAAGTGCCATATTTTGAATTTGTGGGGGAAAAAACATGGATTATTTAATTGATGTTGTTGGTATAATTGGTTATCTTTGAGAAAAATATCAATATCTCATGCCACATATTAAAATGTTCCAAAGGCATAACTTTCTTAAAAAACAAACAGACAAAAAGACTCTATCTACAAATTGGTACAATTATTTGAAGAAAAGGCAGGGGTGTACTTGCAGCGAAGTACAAGTGCCCTGGTGGTGCCCTGCCCAGATTTTTGGTGACTTCTTGCCCTGCCTGTTGCTAATGGTTCACACCTGCAGTCTTCTCTGGAGAATTACCCTTCTCTGTGAGAATGATGTCACTTGGCTAGGGAGTTCCTTGCATTTACGCTTCTCCCCAGCTCAGGAACCAATCACTGATGATGGGGTACAAAGGCTCTACTCACCTGTCTTAAAGTAAGACAGTCTTTATGGTATGATTCACATTCCAGAGCTCCATGTGGAATCAACTAGTTGTCACCTGCATCCACAGCTTACTCAAAGTCTCCCCTTTCCCTACCCTGCTTCTCTCACACCCTTAAAAGTTTTTTCAGAGATCTTCACTAATAAAACACTTCACTAGAAGTCCCACTCATATTCTGCTTCCAAAAATTGGAAATCAGAAAACACTTTTATAATCTTGGAATGGAAAACACTCTCTAAAATGTGATATAAAACTCCAAAGAGATAAAGGAGGAATATTAATTAAATTGACCAGAAAAAAAAAAAGTTTTAATTGGTATGGGGAAAGACACAATAAATGAAACAGAGTAAGTATACACTGGGAGAAAATATCTAAAATGAATTTTACAGATACAGTATTAATACATTATTCTTGCAAATTTGGGAGAAATGGCACTCACATATACTCTTTGTAGTGGTGTTAATTAGTAAAACATTTTTGAAGCAGAATTGGGAAATCTATTAATGTGTAGTAGAAAATTTATTAAATAAAAGCTAGACACACCAATTAAAAATATAAGAATTTAACACATTGAGATATTTCCAAAAATGTCTTGTTATATATTCTAAGATATATACTGTAGCACAGTTTGTAATAGCAAAGTAAAAACTTAAAGTATAAATAAAAATGTAAATAAATAAAATAACATTTTTTTAAGGAGATCAGTAAAATTAATAGCTGTGTATGTACATAGTAGAATACTAATATATCTAGTAAGAATGAGGTAAGTCTAAATGTCATGACATTAACTTCCCTTAAAAATAATGAAAATAATCGCAAAACAACATATCTATGTGTATATATATTATTTTACTTATTTAAATATCAAAATATGAATTTTAAATATCTAAAAGTATAGAGGCGCCGGGATGGCTAAGTCAATTAGGCATCTGACTTTGGCTCGGTAATGATCTCAGGGTCCTGGGATCGAGCCCTGTGTCAGTCTTTCCAGGAGTCTGCTTTTCCCTCTCCCTCTGCCCCTCCCCCCAGCTCGTGCGCTCTCTCTCACAAATAAATATTTAAAAAATAAATACATACATAAAGGGCTCCTGGGTGGCTCAGTTGGTTAAGCGACTGCCTTCGGCTCAGGTCATGATCCTGGAGTCCCTGGATCGAGTCCCGCATCGGGCTCCCTGCTCGGCAGGGAGTCTGCTTCTCCCTCTGACCCTCCTCCCTCTCATGCTCTCTGTATCTCATTCTCTCTGTCTCAAATAAATAAATAAAATCTTTAAAAAAAATAAATAAATACATAAATAAGTATCTAAAAGTATATACAGTAAACTAATAACAGTATATACCCCAGGGGTATGTATTGAAGAAGGGGAACTTTTATTTTTTCTCTAAACTTTTATTTTTCTTTGAATTTTTACAACAACGAATATTAACTTAGTTACTAAAAATTATTTTAAGGAAACTTTTCTACATTAGTTTATTGGCTTTGAGGTTGAAAAACAATTAAAGCCTAAAAGCTTTTTTCTAATATATTAAATTTCACATAGCATTTTGATAGGGTGTAAGGGATAAACATATATATGTGCGTGTGTGTGTGTGTGTGTGTGTGTATGTAAGTACATTATATATACATATAAAACATATGTATATATAAGTTACATATATACAAACATATATATGTTTATTATATATCACATATATATCATCCTAATATATATCGAATATACATATATGTATATATATATATATATATATATATCCATCCAAATAGGGAATGTAGTATTTTAAGAGTTACAGAAGGAACATATTATAGAGGTTGAGTCCGTATCTAAATCTTTTTTTAGAATTTTAATAAGTAGCCACTATAATGAATGTGCCAGGGGACCTAATGGAGTGGGAAGAACAGCCTGGAAAACATTGAAGAAAAAAACACTGAACAGAGGATTTTTGAATTCGACTGCACAATACTTACATATTTAATCACCCTTGTTGTAAGTCTTTGGTGTGCATTAAAAAACCCATCTTTTAATATTTTAAAAGAATATATGTCATTATAGGTATTAATAAACTTTATAATTTCATTTCTTGATATAATGCCTCTTCTAAGTGTAACAACCCAACATTCATTGTCTGGGCAATTCAGTGTCAAACTGAAAAAGCATATTCAAAATCAGAGAAGTTAAATTCTACTGCAGTTTAACTTAATATTTCTATCAATTTGGACTATTCATATCTATTAGGTTTATATTCTCTCTTATAATCAAGCTGTATCATTTTCTCTTATATTAAAACAAATGAACTAATAATGTTTGATACCCATATACCTGAATGACAAACAACAATGTTGCTGCGTTGAACACTGTAGAGGCTCAAATATTCACAGAGCTCCATAAGTGTAATTATAGTATCACTCTCACCATTTCCAAAGATAAAAATGCCCACTTGAAAACATTTCATGGGTCAAAGAAGTCAAATAAAAAAAAAGTTCCATGTGAAAAGATGTGGTAACTATAAAAGCATCTAGATTAGCAAAGAATCTCTAATTTAAATGGTCAAGTTAAACAAGACACAATTAAGACTAATTTGGTTTTCTTGTTTGCAGCTGATAGAAAGAGGATTTCAAATTAACCTATATTATATCTAGTATTACTTTCAAATGTAAATGGTATAACCCTTTAAGCTCAATGTTGTTAATTTCGTAAAGTAATAAAACCACTTATTCTTTTGCCAGTTCCTATGTTCTAATTTTGCACACCTACCTTTTTGCTATCTGCAAGAACAGTTTCAACATGGTTAAATTTTTTAAAGGAACAGTACATTCCCTTTGTCATTTCAGTAAACATACATAATTTAGAACTTCCATGGTCATAATAAATTGGCCTGGTTGCCACTCGACTCACAGTCGAATGAAGCCGGCTCTGCTCCTAAATTTTAGCAGATGTGGTTATAGCACAAGCCAGGCGTCCAGGATATTTACCCTAGGGGAAGGGTTCCATTTGGATGAAAAAGAATGAGGAGAGCCTTGTTAGACTACCTGGTGAAGACCTCTTGCTATTTTTCCTAGGATATGGTATTCCCAGTTAATCTGCTGATTTGTTCCTTGGCATTTGAGGAATTGGAGACCTCAGTGTAATACACTTGCCTCCATTCCCTTCATGTTCAGAACGTCATGGTTTCCTTGACATGGATTTTTAGCTGGAGCACTGCAGGTCCGTTTCCTAGGCTGGCCACCCATCAGGCTGCACCCATGGTGTTTGCAGACTCTTCCCCGATACATCTTCATTGGTTGTTCTTGACAAATTTGTGTCCCCACATTGTACACAGTCTAGGAAAAAGACATCAGATTATTTGGATGCCTTTCTACATAAATGAAAATGTCTTTGTTACCTAGATTTTGGCCAACCATACTGACTGTTGTTCTTTTTTATTTCTGGTATTTCTTTTTGAAGGTATTTTGTATGTGAAAACTAGTCTCGAGTCACAGAATTGTGTGTAGTCTACCTTTGTCCAGACATCAGTGGTTTGGCCCTGCTATACTGTTCATCGGTATCAATTTTCCATAGCAGGTTCCCTTCAGCACATTTGTTCTGGGCTGTACATGACAAGTACAGTGCAAAATATAAACCAGCTGTATTATTGCAACTTTGAATTGTATACATAAAATTTTACACCCGGCACAGTTTTTTGCATCTTCTTCGATCCTGTCCATCAACTTAACTGCTACAGAAATAGTATCTTGATTATAGATGTATGTCAGCAGCAACAAGGTAAACTCCTGCTCTTCTATTGAGCAGGAAAAGAGCTTTATGTGTCTCTTTGAGGGGTTTTAAGGCAGTTTGCATTCCAAATTGACACTTGGGTGTAAAGGTTTTAGGATTTCAAAGATATTACTGTAAGGGCAAGTTTATGGGTTGGGTGCGGAGCACTTCCCTGTGTGAATTATCGTTGATTGCCTAACCTTGCTCTGTGACTGGTGGAGCCCTGCTGGAGTGCTGTAATTCTCATGCTCGACAGGAGGCTCAGTGTTATCCAAATCCCAATGGTACTCAACTGAATTGATGAAATGACCGGGAAGGCCTAATTAAAGCTGTTCAGCTCAAATGTATTGATGTATTACATCTATTACGGCTTGGTTCAATAGGTCCACCCTGTGAATGCTGCCACAGCCTGTAAAGCAAACTAAACAGATTGAATAAATAATGCTGCAAGGGAAGGAGAAAGCAGCAGAATCAAAGCAGCAGAGTGCAAAATGCAACAGGGTGACCTATGAACTTTTTATCATATTCCTCACCATAAATTACTCTTTATTATTTTTATATGTTGAACACAAAAGAAAGAATACTAAGATTTAGAGTAATTTTTTTGATCTATCACAAGAGCTTTAGTAAACATTGCATGACAATGTGCATAAAATCAATGTGGTTTTGCTTGACTTTTCTTCACAATTCATTGTTAGAATCTAGCTTTTTCTTTGGCTTCTGATTCTTCTGTGAATCATTTTTTTTTAAACGTACAATCTACCATCTTCCTTTACTTTCCCTGCCCCAAGAGACTTGTTAACTCTTTCTGTGTTCTTTGCTGAATTTAAATCATTTCAGATTTCCATAATTTGTATATTGTCCTGGGCAATAACTCCGATTATGTTTGGTAATGAGTTGTTCCAGATTCTGGTTCATTCCAACTTGGAGATGTCTTACTCATTCATATGTCACAGTCGATGTTATTTATAATATTCTGTTTACACTGTCAGACAGAATAGTATACTTGTGTTGCATTAACAACTTGCTAATGCTAAAACAAAGGAAGGATAGTTTTCTTAAAACATATGCAGACTAAAAGTTATCAAAGTTTTTTTTCTTTTATACAATTAAATTTTTTTAAATTATAGGAGATGTTGTCTTCCAAATTTATTTTCTGCCACTGAACTCACACTGAACTTCAGACATACTTTTCCGATTGCCAACTTGACATCTCCCCTTAGATGTTTAAAAGACATTTTCAACTGAATGTTTAAGAGTTAGCTCCCAAGTTTTCTCCCCCGACTCCTCATCCAAATCTGCTTTTTCAGTTTCCCCACCTGAGCAAATAGCAATTCCTCTTTTCCACTTGCTTAGGCTCAGAGTATCAGTGACCATGGACTATTCTTTCTTTTGTACTTCTCATTTTATGTACCAGCATATCCCATTAGTTTTACCTTCTAAACATGTTCTAAACTCAACTACTTCTTACTGCCTCCATTGCTACCGTTCTGGTCCAAGCCTTGATTACCTGTTATTTGGATTTAGACTGTAGCCTCCTAGATAGCTTACTTAACCCTTTTTGTATGCCCTTCTCATATTAGAGATGTTGAAAGGCTAAAAACCACATTTGCTAGACCCTCTTGCAGTTAGGTGTTGGATCAATTAAATGTACAGAGTGAGATTTGGAAGACGGAAGTTGGGCAGATACCATATCCCCTTCTGCTTGAGTTATTTTCTGGGAAACTAGCGAAGCCATAGATCTCTGAGTTTTCTCCACAGTAGAATTTCAGAATCCATTCCCCAGCCTCTCCCATGATAAGTATCGGAGCAGTGTTGGTTGTACAAGATAGCAGTGCTTTACCTGCCTTCCTGATCCCTTAATTTTATTTTTACTTTTATTTATTTTTATTTTTTTTTAATTTGACAGAGAGAGACACAGCGAGAGAGGGAACACAAGTGGGGGGAGTGGGAGAGGGAGAAGCAGGCTTCCCACTGAGCAGGGAGGCAGATGCGGGGCTCGATCCCAGGACCCTGGGACCATAACCTGAGGTGAAGGCAGACGCTTAACCACTGAGCCACCCAGGCGCCCCCTGATCTCTTCATGCTAGTTGTGAGTGTCTGTTTGCCAGTTTCCTGTTTGGCCAGAGGAATTCTTGGAAGCAGCAATGGGGTTGTTGATCCCATTACAACCTCAGGGGTGACCTGAGAGTAGGTCAACTGATTGGTCATTTGTCTATTTTTCTGTCTTCATTTCTGATGGCCAAAGCTACGTCAGTTTTATCAGATCCTCCAACAATTTTCTAAGCATTGTACTCTCTATAGAAATATCCTTAACATAACTATAATAGTATTCCTTAACTCTCATTCACTCTGTGATCTTGGGAAAGTTAATCTCTTTAAATCTGATTATCATCACCTGTAAAATGAAAATAATAACAATGATTACACCATAGCTTATTTTAAAGATTAATTAAAAAGTTTAAAAGAACTTAACATGTGCCTTGGTATATGGTGTGCTCAGCAAATGTCAGCCTTTGTTATTGTATCTTTTTTACCCCACTGATGAGATTTCAGCTCTAGCCACAAACTCCAGTTGCCTGGATTATGGGAATAGCTTCTAAACTGCTTGTTTATACTCTTGCTACTTTTTAATCCATTGTTTTCTTTATAATCAGAATGAGCTTTATAACTTGAAATTAACCACATAACATACTTACCGTAAACACTTCAATGGCTCCTGATGTTCCTCACTACAGAGCTCTAAATACTTAGCAAAGCTAATTTTACCTTCCATTATCTGACCTCTGTTTATATATACCTGTTATATATTCACCTCTTGCCACTACTTCCCCATTGACAAACCATACACCATTCTACTGATTTGATCCTTGCTCTCCTTTACTTCTAAGTTTTCACACAGCCTTTGCTTAGACCTCTCCTGCATTCCGTTTGCTTGGTTAAATCAGATTCCCTCTTTTTTTTTTTTTTTAATTATTATGTTATGTTAATCACCATACATTACATCATTAGTTTCTGATGTAGTGTTCCATGATTCATTGTTTGCATATAACACCCAGTGCTCCATGCAGAACATGCCCTCTTTAATACCCATCACCAGGCTAACCCATCCTCCCACCCCCCTCCTCTCTAGAACCCTCAGTTTGTTTCTCAGAGTCCATCGTCTCTCATGGTTCGCCTCCCCCTCCGATTTCCCCCTCTTCAAAGTTCTTGCCCTCCTGCTATCTTTTTTTTAAAACATATAATACATTATTTGTTTCAGAGGTACAGGTCTGTGATTCAATAGTCTTACACAATTCACAGCGCTCCCTCTTTAAACTTAACAATAGAGTTCACTTCCTCTAAGAAGGCTCCCCCCAGTCATGCATCATTCTATCAGATTCTCCTCCTATGTGTATCCATAGCACACTATCCCTCCTCTATCATTGCATGTGATAGCATAACAACAATAGCTAACTTTTAGCTGTATTCTATACTAGCATGAAAACTATGTAAATACATGTTCCGTGTTGTCTGAAATAAACCCTCAGGTCCTTATCCAAAATCTGGCATATTGTAGCTGTGTAACAACTATTAGTAAGTGTAATTAAATAATAATTAAACAATTATATTAATGTATTAATAATTGTTATAAGTGAGATCTGAAACAAAATAATAATTTGGGGTTCTGTATTAGGTATGTAGATGTTTTAAATTTTATATTTTCTTGGTTAATTAATACTTTAGTCATTATATAATGCCTTTGTCTCTTTTAATGCTTTTTCACTTAAAGTCTATTTTTTTCTGGCATTAGTGAGACTCCTAGCTCACTTTTGGTCACTAGTTGCATGGAGTATCTTTTTCATCCTTTCATATTTGCTGGGTCTTTCTTCTGCTTCAAATATGTTGATAAACACATGTAATGAATTTTTCATTTCAGTTATGAAAATTTTAAGCTCCCAAATTACTGCCTATTTCCTTTTAAAATGTATATATTTTATGGGGTGCGTGGGTGGCTCAGATGTTTGAGCATCTACCTTTGGCCCAGGTCATGATCTCCAGGTCCTGGGCTCGAGCCCAGTGTCCAGCTCCCTGCTCAGTGGGGAGTCTGTTTCTCCCTCTCCCTCTGCCTTTCCCCTTGCTCATGCTCTTTCTCTTTGTATCTCTCTGTCCCAAATGAATAAATAAAATCTTTTAAAAAAAATAAATGTATATATTTTTACTAATATTTTCTATTTGTTGAGACATCATTCTCCTAGTTTCCTTTAGTTCTTTTTCAATTATTTCCTTTTGTTCTCTGAGCATATTTAAGACAGTTGATTTGCAGCCTTCATCTAGTAAACCCAATGTCTATCTTTTTTTGGAAAAATTTTCTGTTAATATCTCTTGTTTCTTCTGAGTGATTCATACTTTCTTCTTTGTTTCATACAAAGGCATATTGACGATTCTATTTTTTTAAAGATTTTATTTATTTATTTATTTACTTAGAGCAGGTAGAGGGGCAGAGGGAGAGAGAGAGAACCTCAAGCAGACTCCGTACTGAGCATGGAGCCTGACATAGGGCTTGATCTCACAACCCTGAGATCATGACCTGAGCTAAAATCAAGAGTTGGATGCTTAACTGTCTGAGCCCCTGGGTACCCCCATTTTGAATATTTTATGTGATAAGTCCAGAAACCAGTTTCTTCTCCTTTCTCAGGGTTTGTTTTTGTTACTTGCTATCATTTGCAGTTGTTTGCTTGGTAACTTTTCTAAACTATTTTTTTAAATTGTATTCTTTGTCATGTGTGATCTTTAATGTCCCACACCCTTTAGGGTGCAGTCAGCTAGTCTATTGACAGCAATTTCCTTAAATGGTTGGAACAAACAACAAACAAAAACCAATACTTTCCTTGTCTTTTGCAGCTTGGTTCTGTGTTGTGGCACTTCTTCAATGCTTAGTCATTTAGACATTTAGAGTTCTGCCTTCACATTTACTTCCCATTTGTGCCAAGCATAAAGATCAGCTGGACTTGAAACCCTCGTGTCTTCTCAGGTCTTGTCTGAGCAAGTCTCCATGCCTGTTCATTCATCTAACATTTCAGATTTCCTGTGATATGCAAGAGAATTTCAAAGCCCTTATGTCCAAAGTAAGTCTCCCCCAGCTTTTCTTCCTAGGCTTTCAGCATGTTATTGTTTGTCCTTATCTGTAATCTTGTGCCCCAGGTGGCTGTGGCTTGTTCACTTGTCTTTTAACATTTTTGAGTAATGTTCTCCATTTAGCTGCCTTTTTACCTGGAAAGAGTTCCAAGTTAGGAGAAACAAAGACAGGTGCATTGCATTAGCCCTTTAAGGAACTCCCAGACAGTTCTAAATAGACACAACTTTTTTTTTTTTTTTTTTGAAACAAGGTCTGCTCTGGTCCCTCTGGGGGATCACACACCAGGAATGTGTGTTTTCACACTGGGAATATGGGCTGTTATCTTCAAGAACACAGTCAATGGAGAGCATAGGGATAAAGGGGGAAAAACTATGTTAAAATGTCACAAAGCTCTCCCACAAGGTTGAAGCTGCCTTTTTCTTGATTCAGCATTTTTTGTTGTTGCTATAAAACATCTATCATTTTCCAGAATTCTGACAAAGTTGATTATAACAGGTTTTGCTTTTTTTTGGGGGGGCGGGTGTTGTATTGAAGTTGGCCTCTTAGAATTCCCTAGTCTGTCATTTTTACTGACATCGTACTTATGACTTCTTTTTTTAATAAAGATTTTATTTATTGGGGGGGCAAAGGGAGAGGGAGAGAATCTCCAGCAGACTCCCTGGTGAGCACAGAGCCTGACACAGGGCTTGATCCCACAACCCTTAGATCATGTCCTGAGCTGAAATCAAGAGTCAGGCACTCAATCAATTGAGCCACCCATGCGCCACTCCCACTTGTGAGTTCTTAATAACTAAATCCAGTCTCAGACCTCTAGAAATCTGAATAGTATTTGACATATTGACCATATTTCTCAGTTAGACCCCTAGCTCCCACAATAGCAATATATATATATATATGAGCATTTTCTTCCCTTTCCTCAAATCAATGTACTGCAAAATGCTAATTTTCTTTTACACTCCTTTCCTGGATCATTAGATTTTTTTCATTTATTTCTCTATTTTGTCTGTCTTATCACCATAACAATTTTAGCCTCTGTCCTGAGAAGTTTTAAATCTGTGTCTTCCTGCCTTCCTTCATTTCTCCTACTATACTTTCCTCTTCTGTTTATTTCCTCTTCCTTTTTCCATGAAGATTTACTACACATCTCATCATTGTCAAGTATTATACTAGACTCTAGGGATTCAGAGATAAAATCAGCCTCTCCCTTAATTAGTTTGGAGCCTAATGAGAGATTTAGCAAACAGATAATTTTAACACTATTTAATAATATTAAAATAGCAGTGATTACAGGGTCTCATAAGAAGAACTCATAAGGAGAAACACATGCCAGGAGAGTAAGGAAGACCTTAATGAGAAAGTACTAATGGAGCCAAGTCTATAAAGGATAGATAGAATTAGTGAGAAGAGATAGAGTTACAAAAAATAGCATATATAGAGGAGTCCCATGTTGTCATTAAATTGTCATTGCACAAAGTGATACAATATAGGGAGAGGCAATAACTAGGGCTAAGAGGTTGATACTTGGTTGCTGACTTTATTGTCTGCAACTCCATGGCTTTCCATGGTTTTACCCTAGCCACCAAGGCAAATTAAATTACTTCTTCACATGGCTTCCCATAGTATGTTCTAGATATTTCCATATAATGCTTTATAAGTAGTTATGTATATATCTATTTTTCCTTATTGAGACCAAAGAATCCCCAGAGACAGGCTCAATTTAATTTTCTTTCTCACTGTATTCCTCAGATAATTCTCTGGCACAGAATAAGTACTCTATAGAATTTGTTGAATTGAATTCAATCTATGTATTTTGATATCCATCCTCTTCCATAAGATTATAAACTACATTTGCAACCATTTGCCAATTGGCTCACTGATAAGACAATCTCAACATGTCAAAGTCCAACCTAATTCTTTTCGTAATTCTGAATAAACCACATCCCCTAAACTTTTGATTTATGTGTATGTCACCACCACTCTCTCAGCTCCCCATCCTTTTAATCTTAGAGTGATCATTGATTTCTTCCCTAAAAATGCTCCATATTGAATTAACACATAGCTGTTGATTTGACAGCTAAAGTGAAATCCTGAATCTACTTATATTTTTCCCATTTTCTCACTGCTTCTCAGGGTAAAATATTTAAGCCTGAGACATTTAATTGTATTGTTCATTGATGACAACTAATTTTAAACCTTGAGAGTAGCTAATGATAAAAAGAATAAAGAGTCATTTTAAAGAATATTGGCACAAATTTTAATGAGCAGAGATTGTAGTAGAATTTAGGTCAAATTCAGAAGCTGAAATTTTATATGTAAATAGAGGATAAGTGAAGGAGACAATGGGAATATATATGGCATATCTGGGGAAAAGAGATAGTATGATTTAATGGACGATAAAAGTTTTACATTTTTATTTTGTAGTAATAAAAAATTACTTTGAGGGAAATCATGGTTTATGCAGTATGTATATTATGTTGAGAATGTATTGGAGTCAGAAAAATACTAAAGATTATTATTTTTATATATTTTTTTTAATTCAAAATTCTTTTCCCCACCATAAAAACAATGTTAGAAATGGGAATTGGATTCCTTGACTAGTTCATAATCTTATTTAAACAATTATATGCCTAGAAAATGAGATTATATACACTGGTCTTTAGAACACTTCAAGTAGTTCCAATGTTGACAAAATAGTTTTTTCATAGCTCTTACTATTTAATAATTTGTAACTCTTACTATTTAATAATTTATTCTAGTGGTCTTGTTTTTCTTTTGTCCCAAGTGGGATTTAGAATGACTGTCTAAAACTCAAAACAAAATATATCCTAAATAATAACAAAAGAGCAAAATATTGTTCACAATGTAAATCAGCTATTCTAAGAAATTGTGGTCTCCAATTATGCTTGTTTCTTTAGAAGCTAAATTCATTTTCCATCACTGTTTTGGTTTAACATAAAGAAGATTTGTATAGGGTTGTGATTTCTTATTATCTACTAGACCTTGTATCCAGTATCTCAAACTCCAACTGTAATATAAAACAAAGATGAAGTCGGTAACAGAGTTTAAGCATTTATATGTGCTTAATCTATATACTTTTCTATTTTTCAAAAACTTTTAGAATAAGAAATTGTAGAATGGGAACAGTTAGGAAGTTTCTTAAATATTTGCTTCAGGAATGCAAGTGAATAAAGCCAAGACATAAATTGACCATAATATAGATTTTCACAGTCACTTAAGGCTTGTTTCAATAGAACATCTTGTTGAAATACTGATTGAACATATAAAAATAATGAGCTCCATGGTACTTACACTATAGAACTCTGAGCTTTGATCAAGTGAGAGGTGGTTACAATCTGTAAGTAAATATAGGAAAAACATAATTTATATTGTGTTCTTTGAGACTTTTCCAGGTAACACTAGATTTGAATGTTTGATGTTTAAGTTGTAAAAAAATTATGTCTGTAAGCATAAATTTGTCATATTTTTCTGTTTTTTTATGTTACTTATATATTAAGTGATGTGTGTGTATGTGATAGGTGCATACACTTATAGCTTGTAGCATTTACTGCTTTGTTACCTTGACATTGTTGGCATTTTTAAGTAATACATTTGCCACCATATCTATGGAGAGATTGGTGATCATGATTTGTTACAACTTAGAGCTCTGTATCTGCTACCTTAGCCATAAACAGCTTTTTGGGTCATTGATATTGCTTGCCACTGGAGCTGTATGATGACTTCCAATTACTATCCTGTATAATCCATTTTCTTCCACCTGGCTTTCCCACCTACAACCTTCTCCCCTCATTCTGTAATGTAGTATTGATTGACTAAAAACAATTCCCACAGTGTGTATGGTCCATTTTCCAGCCATGAAGTGAAAGTCTTGTTCACTTTCTGCCAAACTAACCCATGAACAGAGTGTCTGAAAACAGTTCATTTTGTTTCAAATCTTGTATGGTGTAAATCAAGTTTGGGGAAGGCCCAACATACTGAACACTGCTCAGAGAGTTTGTGCAATAGGGCAGCTATGTGATTTGGGGGGAAACAATATTCCTCAGGCAGACTTTCTAGATCTATAAAATGAGAGTCAGACTAAGTAACTCTGAGATTCTTCCTGACTCTGACAGATTTTAGGAATGTATTAAGGACTGCTAAAACAAATGAGCTTACGAATCAATACAATCTCTTATAGTAGATTTTGTTAAGCGAGAAAATTCTAGCATAATATTCCTCATAATATTCCCTGCTTGAAGATAGAATATCAAGCAGTATGGCAGTGGATACAGTGTGTGGTGTGAGACAAACCTAGCTTCGAATGACAACAATTAAAAGCTTTGTTCACTTAGTCAAAATACTTAAAATTTTTGAAACTCAGGTTTTTCATCTGTAAGAGAGAAATATGTAAACTTTGCAGATTTGCTTGGCAGGAGTAGAAATGATATATGTAAAGCTCCACTCTATTTCTGGCATATAATAGAAAGATAATATAAAATAAATTTTTAGTGATGTTATCATATTTATTTGTGAATATAGTCACCCTTTATAGCCCACAAGAATTCAGTCCATATTTAGTATATGACTAAATAGACCTAAGTGAGGAAGACACCTGAAAGCAATTCAACCCACTGCCAATGTTAGATATAACTGACAGACATGTAAATACTGGGAGTTAAGAGATAATCTACAATATCCAGATGTCCAGGTTACTGCCATAAAACTAGGTGAAGCAACTCTTAATAATTAAGTAGCTAGCCACTATTGCCAGCATATGATGTTCTGCTCAATTTCATTTAATGAATGGTTCTTTTTAAGATTTTATTTATTCATTTGAGAGAGAGAGAAAGAGAGAGAGAGAGCATAAGCAGGGGATAGACACTGAGTCAGGAGCCCTATGTGGGACTCCATCCCAGGACCCTGAGATCATGACCTGAGCTGAAGGCAGACGCTTAACCATCTGAGCCACCCAGGCACCCCAGTGAATAATTCTTAAGTACCTACTATGTCTTAAGTTCTGGGTCCAGGAAAATAACGAAATCTCTGTTCCTGTGATCCTTATTCTAATGGGAGAAGATAAACTATAAGCAAATAAACTAATCAATATTTAATAAGCTAGCTACATGGAGATTTGGATTAGGAAGAAAAATAAAGCAAGATAATGGAGATACAAAGGGATGGAGAAGAAAGTGATATTTTAGGTAAGCTTTTCAAAGATGCTTCTCCAATAAAGTGATTTGTGAGAGGAGATTCAAAAGAACTGAGGGGACAGTCACATTGCTATCTGAGTGAGAGCATTTGAAGCACAGCAGAGAACAAAGGCCTTCAGGCAGGAGAATCCCTAGGTTGTTCAAGAAACAACAGGATGTAGAAAGAATGAAAGAAGGTGGGCAATGAGAAGAGGTAAGGTGTGTATGTGAGTGGAACATGGTAACAAATTAGGATTTTACTCCAGGTGAGATGGGACACTGGAAATACAATTTTTAAAAAATATTTTATTAATTTATTTGACAGAGCAAGAGAACAAGCAGGGGGAGCAGCAGAGGGAGAGGGAGAAGCAGGCTTTCCGCTGAGCAGGCAGGCAAACGTTTGGCTTGATCTCGGGACCCTGGGATCATAACCTGAGCCCAAGGCAGATGCTTAACCAGCTGAGCCACCCAGGTGTATTTCCAATACAATTTTAGAAATTAGCAGCATATAGATAATATTTAGACAGGAGTCACCTTGGGAGTGAATGAACACAGAGAAAAGAAGTCTTAGAATTGAGTACCTAGGTAGGTCAGCATGGTTATTCCATTGTTATAAAATATCATAAGTAATACATTACAATATAATGTGTTATAAATAATATGTTATAAAATGCTTAAAATATTATAACATTTTATGAGTTTCAATTATTGCAATATTCTCTTCCTCATTTCCTACTATCGATATGGTAAGCAAAATAGCCTTGGCAATGTCCTCAGTCATGCTTTACAGATGGGTGGAGTGATTGCCTTCAACTCAAACTGCTTTTAAATGAAGAGCTGGGATCTGAAGCCAGAAACTCCACTTTCCAAACTTCTCTTATCCTAATATGTGCTTTTCCTAATAGGCTTCTAAAGACCCTGTTCTGAATCCTCTGCCCATTTGCTTTGGAAGACTCCTTACAGACTGCCACAACTCTTCTAGTAATGTGGTCCTAACTGCCTTTCTGATCTAAGAAGAAGTGAAACAAAGAAGAGCATGACTAGAAGTTGCCATTATTTGTTGAAAATCAATAATGAAGACTGGTGTGCTCCGTACTTCTGGTGGAATGGGTGAGATTGCAATGCAGTCTAAGGGTACCAAGCCTCATATCAGAAAACCTAAATCTCAAATGAGTCCCTCTTCTTTCAGTTATTCTCTGGCTTCCCTTGAGTAATTCACTTAAGTTCTTCAAGAATTAGTTTACTCCTTACTGAAATGCACATAGCAGCATAGTTGTTTCCAATGTTGAGATATTGTCAAGTAAAGCACTTTACTGTTACATGTGATGTGATTGTTAATAATTCGTTTATACAAACATAGAACCAAACGACTCTAATAAAAAATAAGCTGTCTAGATTGTATCCTAAATTAAGTATATTTAAATACATTCATATAAATAAGTAGATCTCAGAAGGACAAAAATTTATCTTACCTCTTATGGAATATCTAAAATTTATTAGTAAAGCTTCTGTTGACATAGCTCAAGCACACTTAATCTGCAGCCTCAATTGCACTATTGGTGCTTAATGTATTAAAAGTCATGTTTTGCCTCTAAGTCTTCTAGGTAGTTGTCCAAAATATATGTATTATTTTGATATAGATAGCAAGTAAAAAGTTCTCTTGGTAAGACTGTTGATGTAGAACATAATATAATGTGATCAGTACAATAGAGGATGATCATCAAATAATAAAATTTAAAAATATCCATGGGGTTTTTAACTAGTAAGTTGAAATTATGACCAAATAAATAAATAAACCTCTCCATAACAAATACTTTTCTTTTCAGTCCTAAAATAAATAAGTTCATAGAATGATCACTCAATCAAATATTCCTAATAACTTACAGTTTTTAAATATGGTCTAAGTCATTAATGTATGGTTGTTTTGTTACCAGTGGAAGAGTCTGCAATGTGTGAATGGAGGTCTCTGTCCTTGGATTTCCCACAAGAAGATTTATGTGGGGATCTATACTGGAATAAAGACAGCCAGAAGGAAAGTAGCAAGCGCAAAGCAGTTTATTAAAGTGAAAATACTCTCTCAAGGTGGGAGAGGGGCAGGTTCCAGGAGGATTGGCCCCTAGGTTGTTTTGGGATTGGATATTTGTTGCATCTCTCTGAGCTGGGAGGAGCTGTGACAGTTCAGTGGGGTGCTCTCTGATGGAGGCTGCTTCCAATCATTTGGGGAACTCCTCCCACCGGCTGGGAGGGGGAGTTTTTGACCCTACTAAGTTTGTACTTGAACCTTCATTGCAGCCTTTCTCCACTGGGGAAAGGGGTGCTATACCTGTAATGCAAATGCACTATAATTCATCTAAGGGTTACCCTGGGGCAAAGGTGGAAGAGAAGAGCATATATTCCACACCTGTGGCTCTTGATCTGTCAGCCATAGGTTAAGATATTGTGCCCCTGGTCCTTCAATGTGTAGCTTATTTATCACCATCCTCACCTCCAGTTTAGGTCTCTATCATTCCTCTTCAAGGACTTGGGATTTGGCCTGGAGGCATTCCTTCTACAGCTCAGGTATAGCTTCTATCTAATGGTCTTTATAATTTCACTTACATAACTCTGAAATGTAATGTATATTGTTAATATACTTCTGAAACAAAAGAATGAAATTCAAGTGAAATAATACTTCAGGAAAATATTTGATTGTAATTAACAATTCTTTATTAATAATCCTGGATTAGTTTGAAATTCAGTTATCTTTATGTTAGGGATTTTCCATTGCTCTTTCTAGATTTCATCTTTACGCTATCTCTGGCAATGTTCATGAAGCGAGCAGATTGAAAACCTGAAAACAATCTATTTCTGTTTAATACAAATGCCAATACAAATATATATTCATTCATCATAAATATTTATGAGTGTATGCCAGTGCCAGGCCCTCTGATAGGTGCTGAAGGTATAACAATGATCAGAGCTGGCCCCGAGGCCATGTATATTGTCTGGACTAGTGTCTCTTAAGCTTTAATTTGCATCAGAATCACAGGGGGACCCGATGAAATGCAAATGATGATTAAGTAACTCTGAGGTAAAGCCTGAGATTTTGTGATTCTGACAAGTAGATACTGCTGGTCCTTGACCACATTTTGAGTATTAAAGGGTCAGAAAATGGAAACATCTGCTTTAACAGTTTTTGCAATGGGCATTAGAACCAATGTAGTCATCCATATTTTCACTGTCTTGTAGACAAAGTAGGGAAGGAGGGGCTGGAAGTAATTTTGCTGGCAATGGCCCCTAATAGGACTTTGAGAGTCAGAAGAAATGGTCTCCAAAGGTATCTTTTATATTAGAACCAGTTCATCTAAGTGTATTTTAATCTTTCCAAACATACCCAGTCATCTATACAGAACAAGTGCTAAACATACTAGTAATGGCTGATAGTCACCTAAATCAGCAGATGATTTGCAACTTCTGATATTTCACAGAACACTGCCTGCATTGGAGAGGGGGAAAAAGACATGATCTTTTGTCAAGATGCCTATTGATAGAAGCGGACTAGCGCGAGTCACACATAAAACATTTAATAAAGCTTTCTTGTGACAGAATTTGGGTCCATATTTGAAATTTCACTGAAATTTAATTTCAATCAAGTAGAATTTTCATAAGACCAATGTCATCTATATTTTAAAGACTGATATGCTTGTAATCTTTATATACGTTTTAGTTCAATGAGGAAATCTTTTGGAATTTCTGATTTCCGGGTAACGATTAAAAAGGAAACAATGATGTACTCCCTTTTTTTTTTTTAAAGATTTTATTTATTTATTTGACAGAGAGAGAGATAGCGAGAGCAGGAACACAAGCAGGGGGAGTGGGAGAGCGAGAAGCAGGCTTCCTGCCGAGCAGGGAGCCCGATGTGGGACTCGATCCCAGGACCCTGGGATCATGACCTGAGCCGAAGGCAGACGCTTAACGACTGAGCCACCCAGGCGCCCAACAATGATGTACTCCCATGCTGAGACTTTTCTCACAATTGTTTGTGAAAATAAAAACAAAAGGTCAGGCAGTACTCACATGGCAGCTTTAGCAGCAGCAGAGTTCGCTGGGGAAATGTGCTTAGAAAGAAGCACAGTGGGTGTGCAGGTCTCCGATACTTACAGCGTTCTTTGGTGGCCCTCAAAATTCTAGCTGGGCCAGATACAGTGACAATTGACAGATTTTCAGGAGTTTTGCTACCAGGTGGCTAAACACAGCCATCAGTGAAAATCAAATTACATACTACATAAACAGAATTACGTTTCTTTCAAAGCAAAGGTAATAAATACACAAAACTCATCTTTTTCTATTCCTCTTCTGTGTTTTTTTTTAATAACACCTGTGTTTTTGAAGTTTTTTAGGTCTCTCATATCTGCATGGTGAGAATACTACGTAATTGTGTACCATCAGTATCTCTCCCCCCCTCCTTGTACAGTGACATGTAGGCCACTTGAAGTCACCGGTGTTTGTAATATTTACACCATGGAAATTGGCACCGTACATTATAAGTCACACAGGATCGTACCCTGCCCCAGAGCTGGCTGTTAAACTTTTACCAGCATACCACTTGCCAGATGTCAGTTTGGAAGAAAGGGCTTCAATCCTGGAGGTCTGAAAACTTCAAACTACATGATTTGGGGAACGATGTTGGGGTTTGGGGCTGATGGCCAAGAAAGAATTCTTGAGGTATTGTTGGTACAAAAACGTGGTTTTATTAAAGTACAGGGATGGGCGGGACAGGACCCGTGGGCAGAAAGACCTGCCCTGAGGTCATGAGGAGTGGTCCATTATATACTTTCAAGTTGGGAGGGGGTTAGGGACAAGTATTTTGGAAACAAGGGGGCTGGCTATTGTTAGGAAAAGGTCATTTATTACTGTTTACTAAAAACTCAGTCATGAGACCCTTCACATGTATACTGGTGGGTCATTTGCTTGGGGAATGACTGCCAACACTATCAGGGAGGGGCAGAGATAAAGGAAGTTTCCAAAGGAATTTTTATATGTTAAAGTAGACTTACAGGATCCCTGGGGTCCAACCAAGATTGTCTTTTGCCCTTAGCAAAGTATTAACATCGAGGCAGCTGAGTTCCTAGAGGAATGTCCCTCTGCCTGTTTCAAGGACTTGTCAATGGGCTGTTAAGTAGTCAGGCAACTTTTCTTTTGCCTTTGTTGCCCACATCATACTGACTCTGCCCTTGTATGATTAGGGGCCGTGATATTACAACATGATCTGACAAAGCCTTGCGTACAATTGTGCTTTAGGAGTTCAGCATTCACCACCGGAAGGAGAACCAACTACTTCCCTCACAGAGCAGTGCCACTAACCTTTGCAGTTGACTAGGTTCAGCTGCATTAAGTACTACTCAGTAACTAAGGAGCTTTTCATGAACAGAATTCCTCTTGGGGTGCTAGCTTTCCATTTATCACCCTTCAATGAATTAACCTCTACAATTCAACCATCTTTAAAATATATATATTTTTTGTAAAATGAGATTTCAAAATGGAGCAAGCAAGCCTGAGTCTCTTTGAAAATAGCAACTAATCCTGGTTCACCTCAGTTCAATCCCTGTTTTGCATAGAGGACCTAAATGAGAGCTGTACTCAGTACCTTTCCCCTGTATAACTCTGCCCCCCACTTTTGTGTTCCTCGGAACAGGAGTCAGGTTTTTACCTGAATCTGTGTCTCCTGAGTTACAATTCTCCTGAATTCCAGTAAATGACTGTTTGCTTAAAATTTTCGGTGACTTCTTAATTGGTCACACTTTTCATTTAAATAGGTAATATGGGGGGCGCCTGGGTGGCTCAGTCATTAAGCGTCTGCCTTCGGCTCAGGTCATGATCCCAGGGTCCTGGGATCGAGCCCCGCATCGGGCTCCCTGCTTGGCAGGAAGCCTGCTTCTCCTTCTCCCACTCCCCCTGCTTGTGTTCCTGCTCCCACTATCTCTCTCCCTCTGTCAAATAAGCAAATAAAATCTTAAAAAAAAATAAATAAATAAAGCTAGGTTAAAAAAATAGGTAATATGGGTTAAATATGGTGATAAGTGTAATGAAGAAAGGGAGTCACTTTTCAGGATGTAACACATTGGAGATCTCTTTGAAAAGGCATGAATTTTGATGAAGTTTGTATAAATTTAAAAAAAATTTGGTATTACCCTTTATAGTGGATTTTTTTCTTGTACAGGTATCCCAATATACAAAGAAATATGTACTAATACATCAAGTTTCTTTTTTTATCATTTTATCTGTTCTTTTATCTCTCTTTTAATTATACTTAATAGATGTATGCCTGTCTGGAATGGTTAAAATGAACTTTTGGGGTACCTTCCTGGCTTACCATTCTTACTCTATGATTTGTTAAGAATTACTATACAATCAATCTGTAAAATGAAGTTGGTTACAGTGTAGAAAAAAATGTTTATTTCTTTGAATGTATCAGCCTAAAACGGTTTGCGTGAGTGAACATTTTGACGCCTTTGAACAGACGGAGTCACTGTGGAGTTCACAGGTACATCTCTGGTACTAGCAGAGGAAAACTGAGCTCATTACCCAACTCTCTTCTCATGTCTTGGAAACCATAAAATACGATACAAATGTAAAACACAACTGTCACACTTATCACTGTTTATTAAGATGTAAGCTATTGAAAACTGCTAATATTTGAGATGAGTGTCTTGTCTAAAACTAAAAAATACTTTCAGGAAATCAGACTCCAATTCTATTTACATTTCATTTCAGTTTTAAACTGCATTAGCATTAGCTATTCTCCTATTCATTCAGAGAAGTAACAAATTCTACGCAATAAGAATGTTAATTTCCTCATAGTGTTGCTAATATATATCTGCAGGAAAATGGTATTGGTATTTTTCTAATCACAAAAGGAAAGCCTGCAAAAGTACCAGCACTTATTTCCAAAGGAAGTTGAAAACTATATGCATTTGTGAGATCCACTGAATAACAATTCTTAAAGGGACAACATATTTAACTGCCCGTGGGACCTGTGTGAAATGACCACGTAGAAAGAGATGTGCAGAATGAAGAGAGAGGGATAAAAGGTGAACAAAACTTAGTGCCAGGATTCGTGTCCTCCAGGTTAGAGTCTGCCCTAATCTCTTCAAGTTGTGTGATCTCGGGCAAGTTTTTACCATTTTATATTGTCATCTCTGAAGTGCTATCTTACTAATGGATTTACAGAAACAAATAAAAATTATGCTGTGAATGAGCTCTTAAATCCATGTGCTGTTAAACAAATACAGGAAGAGAAAATGTTTTTGTTGCTGTTTTATGGCTATTATATACTTCAGAGACCAAACTGCCAATTTTCCTATGAAAATATAATTTTAGGAGAATAAAGTAAACAGAACGTAAAATGGTCACTCATACTCAGCCAGCAAGCCGATGCTTTCTTTGTTTATATCAAAGGAATTCAGAATCTCACAAATTCACCTGAAATGAGTCTCTTGTCTGTTTAAAGCAATCTGTTCATGTTTCACTGAGAACAATTAAATCCAGAGTGGAGAGGTTATCTGGCCAAGGACTCCCAGAGCGAGGGCTAGAACTCAGGACTCCTCTATCACAGTATCTTTCCTACTGCATCACGATGCCTGGTGTTATTTAGTACATAGATTAGCTGTCAAACAACAAAAAGTCTTTTGTCATATTAGGATTAAAGCAGCCACAATGTGGCTTGGAAGAAATCAACCGACATAAGGTGGAATCATCTGTGAAGAGAAAGAGGTCATTATTGGCTATTTCTGTGAGGTGGCTTGAAAGGAGGAGGGGAAGAATGTCACACTCTGCATGGATCCTTGAAGTTTTTCAGGATAACACTCCATTAACAATGACAAGTTGCCATCTGTTAGTGAACTCTTCCAGAAGAGAGCGAAAGCTCCCCAAGAACACTTTGCTACCGTCAAACTGATTCTCCAAATCCAGCCCTTGGTTTTGTTATATGTGCCAACAGATATCCATGGTCACTGGTAAACTTTCTCAGGGAACTAGGTAAGTGTCAGGGAATAAATTATAAGTATTTCTAAATTATAAATTGCTATCTGAGAGAAGCTGTCAATTACTCTACTAAAAAAAAAAGCCATTTAAATTACATCATAATAACTTTGCCTGCAAGTTTATCAAGCAGTGCAGCTTTTTGGTTATTCTTTACCACATTGTACATTTGTAGGAAGTGGTATGAGGCTGCACCTGCAAAAAAAAATGAAACTGAGCAGTTTATGCATTCCCTTTAAATTGTATCTCTTGCCAATGTCCTGATAAAGATGGGGGAAATACTGAACAGTAAATCTTGAGGACCTCTCCATTTGATGCATGCTAAATTTGAGAAAAGTCAGAAAAGGAAACATTTTTACCTTGGCATATTGACAGTTTAGAAGATCTATAAATCTTTTAATAAATAATATCTTCACCTATTTGCATGTAGTTTTCAACAACTAAATACATAGTATATTTATTATTTTTTTCAAAAAGATACAAAAATCCCAGGTTTATAGAGGTACAAAATAATAAAGGTTTATGTGTGTTAAGAATGCATTTCACATTTAAAACACTAGTCACTAGACAGCAAGAATAATGATATTACAAAAGATGTACTCTTGGGCATATTGACAATATTGAATTTTAAATGAGCCCAGTGCTCCTAGAAAACATCGAAGGTTAAGAAATCTTCCGACCCTTTTGTATTCTAGGAAACATGTTACTGAAAAGAACCATCCTCCCCATATGACTTAGACAAGACTTAAGGGCACCCCACTTGCTCACCCATAACCAGGGAGGGCAAACATGGATTCCCCACATCCCCATTCTTTGTTTCATAAATGGTTGGCTGAACTACTTGTTTCCAGTGATCAGATGAACAAAATACTTGTTAGCTAAACTTTGGTTAAAATTCTCTCCTTCTACCAGATTCCTGATCTTTTGCCCACCAGTAAGCTGAGCCCCGGACAACCCCTCCTAAAATAGCATCACCTCCCCAATCACAGCCTCGGAAGTAGGCTGGCCTCAGGGTAGAACATTCTCTGACCTACTATCTCAGCAGACCACCGTATCATCTATCCTCTCACTTCCCCACACCCTGATCTTTCTGGCTTTATTTACTCCTCCCTATGAAACATTTGTAGCCTAGTCCTTGAGATGCTTGCAGATCTTCTGGTCAGAGCCCTTCTCCCAACTGCAGTAGTCTCTCTGCCCTGCCCTTGCAATGTCCCTTGCCCTGCCCTGAGATGATACTTCTCAATAAAGTCTTCCCTACCGAGTCTGAATTTGTTTTTCACTTGACAATAGAATGCAATGAATATGAACTGCTTTGGATAGCTTTGGACAGTGACACTTAGATGGCCTTGACTAGAAAGACTAGAAAAACTGTTAGCCAAAATTGCCTCCAAATTTCGACCATTTTCATCTATTATTCCAGTAGTAACACATTTCTGTGACTTTTTTGTCTTTCTTTATGAAGGAATCATCAAGGTTTTGCCTGTGATGCAGTACATTTTTAACTTTTAATAAATATCCATAAAGAATAGGAAAAAAAAAGTCATTTCTATGATTTAAATTTACAGCAGGTGATGCACCCATGTATGATTTTTTGAAATCACACATTTTAATACTTCATATAATTTCTCTGAATAAAAAAAAAAAAGAAATACAAAAAAAATTAAGAAGTAACCCACATGCATTCACAGCAATCTGAAAGAACACATGGGGTAAGGTGTTTCTCATCTTGGCTAAGCTGAAAATTGTGCTTGAAAGAAATGTTTCTCCTTCAGATTAACAAGCAATTCTAGATGAGCCATTTTAAAAGAAAACACAAAGTTCTACCTGTGACACCAGCTTACCAGAAACCATGATAGAGACCGCTATTTAATCTCCATGCTATGTTAATTAATAAATCAAAGGGAGAATGTGCATAATGATAAAACATTTTTAAGAGGGTTTCAATAAGAAAATGGCAGCATGCTCCCGATTTTTTAGGCTTTATCTGATTCATTTGTGCTTGCTTCCACAATTTGTCATGGTCAAATTGAGTTTTAAAACTGTTCTCTAAGGTAGCTGCTATGTCACAATATTGACGTCCTTAGAGGATTTAGTGAGAAGGTGCTAAATTTTAATATCAAAATCACTGGTGGAACTAATGATGGTCAGACCAAGAATCAGCCCTCATGGGCTCTGAGTGCAATTTAATATATATGCTTTAAGCACTTGCTAGTACCTGGCACTGTTCCTCTGTGAATTAACCATGAGAGAGTGGTTCAAACAAAAAGCAATAGTGCGTTAGAATCAATGCATTTCATTCTCTGTATCCCTACATGTACAGCTTTGGGGAGGTATTCTGAGAGATGGTGAGAAGAATGGAGATCTAAAAGTGATGTTCTTTTTCTGTCTGCATTAAAAAGTTCCCTAGGTCTGGGAAGGAGGATTCTACCATACAATAGTCCCCCTGCCCTTTATCCACAGTCTCACTTTCTGTCATTTCAGTAACCCACCCCGTGGTCACTCATGGTCCAGAAGCAGATGATCTTCCTCCTGACATACGATGAGAGTCAACAGCAGCCTAACCCACGATCACTAGTCACAATGCCCGCATCATTCACCTCACTTCATCTCATTATGTAGTCATTTTCTCATCTCTCATCATCACAAGAAGGGTGAGTACAGTACAGTGAGAGATTTTGAGTGACAGAGAGAGGAAGACCACATTAACATAATTTTTATTACAGTATATTGTTATAATTGTCCTATTTTATTATTAGGCATTGTTGATCACTTACTGTGCCTGATTTATATATTAAACTCTTTTATAGGCACCTATGTATAAGAAAAAAAAATATATATATAGGGTTCAGTACTATCTGTGGTTTCAGGCATCCACTGGGGGTCTTGGACCATATCTCCCACAGATAAGGGGGGACCCCTGTACTATATACTGAATGGGCTAATTTTGTGTTTTGAATTCTGATTCCTGCCATCTGCCTTGCTCACTGACTATCTGCTTCTTTTCTGCTTGGGTAGACTTCCCAGATCAGTTCTCTTTCCTGCTGTTCAGGGCTTGACCCCCATCTCCTGCCCAAACATACACATTCACCTCTCTTCCTGCCTCAGGGCTCCAGAATACAGTTCCCTTTCCAGCTTCCTACTCCTGTTAAGCCTAGGCAGTTGTCAAGTTTGTTTCTTTTCTTTGAAACTGACCCCATTCCTTTTGAACCACTTACACAAGCTGATTAGAAAATGATTTGCCCACATACACTCTTTCTCAATGATGCTACTTTGCTGGATATTCCAACCGCCTTGTTCTGATTCCATACCCCACTGGAATTCTGGCTGGTCATCATTTCCATCGTTCCTCTACTTTTTCATATTGTTTGATACAGTATCTGACTGATTTTCAAGTTTTAAAATTGAATGTGATTAACCTATAAATATTATATAATTACGACTATTTTTTTCTGAAGTTCAAGAGTCGATTATCTTGGGAAATTTGTAAATGTTAAATAATCACCAAAAAAAAGCCCCAGAAATCCCAAGGATAATATAATAATTTCTGTTCATTTTATTTTTTAAAAAATCTACATGTAATTGCTATTATTGTTAGCAGTTTTCTCTTTGAATCTATGTAAAACAGTAAGTGAGGTGATAATTTCTGTTTTGTTTACTCCAATCATTAAAGAATTATCTTTGAAATGTGAGACCGCAGATGGTCCTGTTTTTAATTAACCTAAGATGATTAAAACTAGATGCTTTTTACATTCTTACCTGGTCATAAAATTCATAAACAAAAAATTTTTAAAGAAATTTCTCCTAGAATGAGAAGCATCAAATAGTCATATAGGTATGTATGTGTGTATTCATAGATCTATATATTTAGGATTCTGTGTTGAGACTTTTGGTGTGCTTCAACAGTAGCTTTGGTACATTCTGCGTTCGAAAGACCCATATAGGAATTTGGGATCCTACTTTGTACAATGCCAACTTTTATGGTGGACTTTCATTCCGTTTATTTCAAAATGCTGGTCCCTCACCACTTGCCTTTGTACTGACTCCTATCTTACCTTAGGCCAGGAAGCACGCTGAGCAGCCTCGGACAATGTGAGACCAAGGATGTCTCACAATCAGCTCTGCAGGAAGGACTGCATGAAATCGAGTTGTCTCCTCCCCTAGAGTCAGCTCCAAGCCAAGGCTTTGCTAATGAGCCCAGTTTTTGCCAGCATGCAAAATGCTCTGCTGCTGTTTCACATTGTCGGCTGCTTTGTTGAACTTTTAAGTCCCTGTGAATTCCTTCTTCTTGTTCTTTTTTTTTTTCTTGTAAATGCTTTTCAGTTTTCTGAAATGCTGAATATTTTCCAAAGTCAATGAAGAATGTGCTCCAACAATCTCCTATTTCAAATTTTGTTTTTATAGGTTTTTCTTTTTTTTGGTGCCCATGTCAGATTAAAGGAATCACTTTGTATCTACTGAAACAGTCTTACAAGAAAGTACACATAACAAAGAATTTGAGATTTTATTTGCATTAGCAAATAATGGTTCCTCATTGTTTAGCAAGTCTCAGTATCTCTTCAGTTTGTACCCTCTAAGTACGGAGTATTTTCACTAATTTTTTTATTGGTGACTAATTGACATACAATATTATATTAGTTGCAGATGTATAGCATAATGATTTGGTATGTATATATATTACAAAGTGATCACCACAAGAATTCTCCTTACCATCTGGCACCATACAAAGTTTTTATATTATAGGCTATTCCCTGTGCTGTACATTACATCCCCCTGTCTTATTTATTTTATAACTAGAAGGTTTTAAATATTCATTTATTTGATTATGTATGAATTTGATTATTTTTTATATGCTTGTCTCCTTTGGGGTTTTTAAGTCTATAAACCAATGTTGATGTTCTACCCCCTGTTTTTGTATCACTATTGTTTATATTTTCATTCATTTAATCAATAGATACTTATTTGCATGCTTATGCTAGACCATTCTAATGGCACTGAGGATACCATACACAACAGAAGAGAATTACCCTCTCTGGAGTAAGCATGCACAGGAGTGGGGTGGGGAGACTGGCAATAAGCAAGATAAATAACTGATTAAATATAGAGCAAGTTAGATAGTAATAACTGATAAGGGAGAAAATAAAGTAAAAAGGGTCTTTTAGTCTTGAACAGTGGCCAAAGGTGACTTTTTTTGGAAATCGGTATTTGATTAAAGATCTTCAAGGAAAAGAATGATGGGCCATGCAAGTACCTGAAGAAAAACCCATGCTAAGTAAAGAAAACAGAAAAGACAAATGCAGTGAGGCAGGAGCATGCCTGATGTGTCCTGGGAACATCACGGAAGCCGCTGTGGGCAGAGCAGAATAGTTGAATGTCATGGAGCAAGGGATGCTGGGAGTGGGGCGGGGGCGTGAGGGGGCGGGGGTCGCTCTGCAATAATCCACATATCAATGATGGTAGCTTGGATTGGGACGTAGCAGAGGAGGTAGTGAAAAAAGCAGAATGGTAAATGAACTTAGATGGGTCAGAAAAATACTGTTTTAAAGTGGGCAGTAAATTAGAACTTGGGTAGAGAAGAATGAGAATTTGATGTCTGTTGTAAGATTTATTTCCACTTCTCATTTTGTACTAAGCAAACCTTTCTGTAGATGATGATCTTTTAATGTCTTCTGCAATATGCTGAAATTTCTATCAAATCAATTCCAAATTCAAAATCTCCTTATGAAAGTATTTATTCATCTCCACCTCTCTAATTTTATTCAGCTTATATTATATATCAAAGGTTTTCCCTCTATTACTTTTTTTATAAGTTAATAACTACTATTAAATAGATTTAGAAATAAGTGTCCAAGAATACTACGCTGCAACTTTGTGTTTCAGACTGTTTTACTAATTTTTGCAATGCAGTAAACACTGAATGTTTATAAAGCACTCCCCCCTTCCATATTGATTATTAGGAATAGGACTGACTCCCAGGATTTTGGTCAAATCATAAAATTATCCATAAATGACAACAAAAACAGTGATTACCCCTATTTCCCAAATCATCTATTATATCAGATGAAAGTGCTATAGCCTAGGGAAGAAAGAATAGTGTGTGTGTGTGTGTGTGTGTGTGGAGAGGGAAGGATTTTTGTGACTCATAGTCTTTTGTTGCATGAAACAAGCAGGTCTTTATATAAACTCTCATTTAAAGCTGTTACTTGATGGTTGCATTGCCAGTGTTCTTTGAAAAAAATCACATAGGGTTTCGTAATTCCATTCTGAGAGTTTCAAGGAAAAGTTTTCCCCAAATGGAAAAATTATTCTATGTCAGTTTTATGTGACAGATGGATGAAAATATGCAGTTTCAATAGGAATTTCATTTTTTTTACTTCATAGGGATTACTTGTAAAATTTTACGGATCATCACTTCCTATGTATAAATGCTTTAAGCTAAACTCTAAACACTTTGTAGTGAGGAATTTTCTACATTATTCTGTTATATTTTCAATTTCATTAAAAATTAAATATTTAAAAACATGTAAATGGTTGTGCTGATTCAGTGGTCCATATACTTGATCGTGCATCAGGATCACCTGGAGGACTTTTTCAAACACAAATTGCTGAGCCCCCTCCTCCATAGTTTCTAATTCAATATGTTGGGGTGGGTCCAAAAGTTTGCAGCAAATGTTTCTTCCATTGTTCACTGAACAGCATTTCAAAAGTCAGACCAACATCCCTCCAACAAAGCCTCATTCTTGACTTTTGCATCATTTTCTGAAAATACATTTTCAGTACACTACCCTGAATTGGGCACTGCTCTATAAAGAACTTGTGCTTGAAGCACATTCTCAAAGAATCCATTGTTTTTAGTAAATGGACTAAATTTAGACTGTGTTTTTGTTTTTCACCTCAGCAAGTCTGATTACTTAATTTCGCCGGTTGATACATAACCAGCGAAATTTTATTTTAGTTATTTTAGTCTGTTTCTAAGCATGTTTACAAACAAAGTCCTGTAAATTTGCCACCATATTTGAGCTACACTGCGAGCCAGAACTTAGAAGTTTTTGCAGGGCTCGCTTGTCCCTCACCAAGTGGAAACTGGAAGCAGGGAGCTGAGAAAAATCTCTCTAAGGTGGCCCCCTGACTTACTTCAGTGAGTACACTGCAGCTGCCCTAGGAAGGCTGGAGTCTGGGAACGATGAATTCCTGAGGGCAGAAAACTGGGGGTGGGGCTGGAGAGCAGAGATTCCCCATGACACGGAGAGGTGCCAGATATGATGTACATTGAAAGAGATTTCCCTGGGGCGTCTGGGTGGCTCAGTCGTTAAGCGTCTGCCTTCGGCTCAGGTCATGATCCCAGGGTCCTCAGACCGGCCCTGCATCAGGCTCCCTGCTTGGCGGGAAGCCTGCTTCTCCCTCTGCACTCCCCCTGCTTGTGTTCCCTCTCTCGCTGTGTCTCTCTCTTCAAATAAATAAATAAAATCTTTAAAAAAAAAAAAGAGAGATTTCCCATAGTGTGGAAAGTAGTGAAGAATATCAAAGAGGAGAATACCTGGTGAAATACGAAATATTTTTTTATTATCTTTGATTACTTTAAAATACGATTGCCCATTTAAAATAAAATAATAAAAAGACACTGTTGGGTAGAGAAAATTGGTTGGGGGGTAACAATTTTATACCACTAAATGGTTTTTATATCATTTGAAGTAGCTTATTATTATGTGTATATAAGCTGTGATAAATTAAAGATGCATATTGTAATGCCTAGAAAACCAGACAGACCAAACTTAAAAATCAAGAGACAAAATAAAAATGTAGGGATAAGTAAGGAAAAAGTAGAATTAACACATTGATTAAGCAGTAGGCAAATGTCAAAGGATTTGCTCAAAAACTGCCAAACCAGTCAGTAAAAACTAACTAACTAAATAAATAATAGATCATGAAGGTATTAAAAGGTCAATAAAAAGAGTAAATAAAAAGGTACAAAGCTTATCAGCTGAACAAAAATATCAATTTTACAAAATACCAGAACATTTTTAAAGCAAGGGAATCTAGACAAATTAGTAGATATAAAATGTTTTATTTTATTTATTTATTTGAGAGAGAGAGAGAGAGAGTGAGCAGGAGGAGGGAGAGGGAGAATCCCAGGCAGACTTCCTGCTGAGCACGGAGCCCTTCATGGGGCTTGATCCCAGGACCCTGAGATCATGACCTGAGTTGAAATCAAGAGTCTGCCCCTTAACTGACTGAGCCACCCAGGTGCCCCTACACAATTATTATAACAAATTCTAGCAAAGACCAAATACATCAGTGTTATCAACTAATGAGGTCAGCAAATTTACCTACTAAAGGAAAATAAAATTTTAGTTTGACTCAAAATCAAGAGCCAGCTAAATGCTATGTACAAGCTAAACAGAAAACAAAATTAAAGTGATAGAAGCTAAACATTTTTAAAAGGGATATTTATTTATTTATTTTTAAAGATTCTATTTATTTCAGACAGAGAGAGAGTGAGAGAGCAAGCATGAGTGTTTGGGGAGGAGGGGTAGAGGGAGAAGCAGATTCCCCGCTAAGCGGAGAGCTCCACATGGGGCTGGCTGGATAGCAGGACCCTGGGGATCATGACCTGAGCCGAAGGCAGACATTTTACCGACTGAGCAACCCAAGTGCCGAAGGGATTTTTTTTTTTTTAACCAAACAAATGGAAGCAATAAAAAAGTAGCTTTGAGGGTGCCTGGGTGGCTCAGTTGGTTGGGCGACTGCCTTAGGCTCAGGTCATGATCCTGGAGTCCCGGGATCGAGTCCCGCGTCGGGCTCCCTGCTCGGCGGGGAGTCTGCTTCTCCCTC